>NW_007732188.1:91713-113277 GCF_000696425.1 Galeopterus variegatus
TAAGAAGTTTTATTGTTTCAGGGAAGTGTTTCTCCTTTGTTTTCTTTAAGAAGTTTTATTGTTTCAGGGTGTATATTTAATTCTTTAACCCATTTTGAGTTGACTTTAGTATATGGTGAAAGGTATGGGTCTAGTTTCATTCTCCTGCATATTGAAAGCCAGTTCTCCCAGCACCATTTCCTGAAGAGGCAGTCTCTTCCCCAGTGTATAGTCTTGGTGCCTTTGTCAAANTTCCATATAAATGTCTGGATAGTTCTTTTCATTTCTGAGAAAAATGTCACTGGAATTTTGATGGGGATGGCATTGAATTTGTATATCACTTTGGGTAGTATGGACATTTTCACAATCCAAACCCAAAGTTAGCAGATGGAAAGAAATCATTAAGATCAGAGCAGAAATTTATGAAATTGAAACCCAAACAACAATACAAAAGATCAACAAATCAAAAAGTTGTTTTTTTGAAAAGATAAATAAAATTGACAAACCATTAGCATGGCTAACTAAAAAAAAGAAGAGAAACGATCCTAATAACACAAATTAGAAATGAAAAAGGTGATATTACAACTTATTCATCTGAAATATAAGGAATTATTTGAGACTACTATAAACAACTATATGCCAGCAAATTTGAAAATCTGGAAGAAATGGATAAATTTCTGGACACACACAAGCTACCAAAACTGAGGCAAGAAGACGTAGAAAATCTGAACAGACCAATAACAATAAAGGAGATTGAAGCTGTTATCAGAAGACTCCCAACAAAGAAAAGCACAGGACCAGACGGATTCACAACAGAATTTTACCAAACATTGAAAGAAGAATTGACACCAATTCTTTACCAACTATTCCAAAAGATTCAAACAGAGGCAAATCTTCCAAACTCATTCTATGAAGCAAACATCATCCTGATACAAAAACCAGGTAAAGATACAACTAAAAAAGAAAACTACAGGCCGATATCCTTGATGAATATAGATGCAAAAATCCTCAATAAAATACTAGCAAACAGAATACAGCAACACATACATCAAATTATTCACCACGATCAAGTGGGATTCATCCCAGGGATGCAAGATTGATTCAACATATGCAAATCAATAAATGTGATGCACCATATTAATAAAATCAAACACAAGGACCATATGGTCGTCTCTATAGATGCTGAAAAAGCACGTGATAAAATTCAACACTCATTCATGACAAAGACCCTCTATAAGTTAGGGATAGATGGAAATTATCTCAACATAATTAAAGCCATATATGATAAACCCACTGCCAATATCATCTTGAATGGGGAAAGCTGAAGGGCTTTCCTTTAAGAACAGGAATAGACAAGGATGCCCACTCTCACCACTCCTATTAAACACAGTGTTGGAAGTACTAGCCAGAGCAATCAGAGAAGAAAAGGAAATAAAGGGCATCCAGATTGGAAAAGATGAAGTCAAACTGTCCTTGTCTGCAGATGACATGATCCTATATATCAAACAGCCTATAGCCTCTACAAAAAAAACTCTTGGAGTTGAGAAATAATTTTAGCACAGTAGCAGGATACAAAATCAGCACACAAAAGTCAGTAGCATGTCTATTCTCCAACAGTGAACATGCAGAAAGAGAAATCAAGAAAGCTTGCCCATTTACAATAGCCACCAAAAAAAAAAAAAACCGCTTAGGAATTGAGTTAACCAAGGATGTGAAAAATCTCTATAATGAGAACTACAAACCACTGCTGAGAGAAATTAAAGAGGATACAAGATGGAAAGATATCCCATGCTCTTGGATTGGAAGAATCAACACTGTTTCTCTTATCTTGAGAGCAGCATTTTTCCCTATGTCATCTTCTCTCATGAATTGAAGAAGAGGTTTTGATTTTTTAATTTCTTTAGCCTTTTATTTTTTGTTTAAAAAGAAAGATTACTTTCACTCTCCTTCAATGTGGGCCTGGAAATGTGGGTGGTGCTTTTTAAGTATCGTGGGCCTGGAAATGTGGGTGGTGCTTTTTAAGTATCTTCTTGATCTTTATGGTAATAATCAAATATTTGTTCATCGCAGCATTACAAATATTATAAATAATAGTAATAGCATTCTTATATTGAATTTTCAAAATTCATATAATGAACTCAGAAAACTCCCTGTGGGTCTTTATGATCTCTCTCCTTTTCTATCAGTCAACATTAGTTTCTCTTATAGCCACAGAGGAAGAATAAGTTCTTGTATTCTATAGTACTGTTACGTGACTGACAATTAACAATAATTTATTTTATATTTTCAAATAGCTGGAAGAGAGAAGTTTGAGTGTTCTTAACACAAAGAAATAGTAAATGTTTCAGGTGATGGATATACTAATTACCCTGATTTGATCCTTACACATGGTATGTGAGTATGTGTATCAAAATATGATGGAGTATAACATAAATATGTACAACTATTACTTAATTAAAAGAAGAATAAGAAATACATTGTTTTTTCAGATTCTTTACCTGTTCTTTTTCTTTTTTCAGTCTTTTAGGTTCTCTTAAAGCCATTTTATTCACTAGGATTACTCCAAGCACCGCTGTAATTGGGCTACTTTCCAAAGTTTTCATCTTTAGCTTAGATTTCTGTAAACTGTTTCATTGTAAAGCTATTGCCAGCTCAACATCCCGCATGTTGGATCACAGACATATCAAGTATGATGTGTCCATTCTGTGCCAATTTTGCCCATCATATTCTTTTTTCATTTTATAAATTTCACTTCACAAGACCTGTATCTACGTAGCTGTGATCATGCACGTAGCCTGGAAATAAACCTTCTCTCCTTACACTCTGTTCACCAAATTTGTACCTCATTCTGTTCTTTCTTTCTTTTCATCTCTTTAAAGAAATTCTTTCCTATTGTATATGGTTGCTGTTCTGTGTCCTGTTGTAGGTGCTCATCTGTCACCCTGTCTTCTTCCCTCTGACTTGCACTTCCCACTCTCATTCTGGAGGATGAGTGTGAAAATTCAAATCTGGTCATGTAGCTTACCTGCTCTCACACTACTTTATTATTCACACCCTATGGTTTCAAAAGTGACAGTGTTTTCAAGCTGGGATGGCCACAAGCAATTATTTGGCATGTAGAAAAAAATTTCCAGATGTTTATGTAAATTCATTTAGCTTATAAGTAATTAAAAATCAGCAATATGTTCATGAAATGTTTTGTGGTCTGAACTAAGTTAAGTATTTGAATGCAGAACCACTATGTGATTAGTTTCTTCAACACTGTGTTTATCTCTTATCATGGACCAGGACCATACACCTACATGTGATGCTGTATGTAGTTTCATTAATGCAGGTTGTATTCTTTGAACCTTTTGACTGAACATTTGATGTTGTCCCACAATATTGAGAACACATTGTGCATGTGGAAGAATTTAACATATTTGGCTTTGCAGTGAAGTACGAACTGAATACAAAATAATACCATAGTATTTTGTTCTTTCTTACTTCAGTCTACATTGAAATTTTGTCTAAACTGGTTCATCTAACACATTATCCCCTGTATGTATTTATACTTACGTCTTCATACCACATTGTAAGCTCCTTGGAGGAGCAGACTTTTACTCATACTTTCATCATTAGCAACTAGGATGGATCTAGATTTATAAGATAAGCTTTGTGATAGCATTTTTGGTAATTAATAAATTATTACAGTGACTGGATATTTATTCTGTGATTTTCTGTCTCCCACATATGATGCACACAGAAGCTGCACTTTATGTAAGATACATATAAGACACAGGCACACAAAAAAGTGTGAACTTTCAGATTTCTATTTTGTGACCCAGGACTGGTGACTTGATATACAAAGACATGTCCTTTTACAGGTATTGGTGTCATTTGAGAACGTGGATATGGACTTCTCCTGAGAAGAATGTCAAGACCTGGATTATGCTATGAGAACCCTGTACAGGGCTGTGATGATGGAGACCTACAGCATGTTGTTGGGTGAATGAAGCTCCTCTGTAAATCCCAGCAGCCACATTTTTTTCCATCGGTAATTACAGGAATCTTTTTAAAATTTTAATGCTATACAGAAAGATTCTATTTCATGAAAAATATGACAGTCACTCCTCTCTTACAAAAAGTTCAAATTGGCCTCTTCATTGAACAGCTTCTGAAACCGAGATCTTGTCACACTCGCAAGGATCTGACTTAGTAGTTCTACAGAATTCTACTTTATTTTTCATTAACAGGGCACTGTTTTAGCAAATGTGAGGTGATCTTCAAGTTGGACAAAGGAACAGAGCAATGGATGGCTAAAGAATGTCTAAAATAGAGCCTCCCAGGACAGTCACCACACACTGAGCAGGGAAGCTGGGAAGTGTAAGGCCCAGCAGATGCTGGCCATGTTAAGCTTTTAACCAATATTTTCATCAGACCCTACACCTGAGGACAGCTCGTCTAACTGCATCAAACACATGCATTATGTAACCTCTAAGACTGGCTCTCATATGTATACCTTCACCTTTTGTATTCCTGAATTTCTTTGTATGTTTACCCAAACTTTAATTCCTACCTTCCTCTTCTCAGACGGTATTTTTGCTATTCACTCTATCTTCTCAGTTGCCCTCTTTTCCTCCATTCACATGCACATATTTTTCAGACTGTGTAAGTTCATACTCTGTCCCTTGTTTAAAAAATTAGAAAGCCCTAAAGCTGGGCAACTCATTAAGAAACAAAATTCATTTCTAATAGTTCTGGAGGCTAAGTCTAATGTCACAGGGTTGTATCTGCTGAGGGCCTACTTCCTCTGGGGGCTTTCTGCAGATTCCAGATATGATGGAGGGAATCACATGGTGAAAGTGGCAAAACTGAGTCCACATGCTTTTTACCTCTTTTTATAAAGCCATTTGTCTACTTACTGACAATCCATAAGGCATTAACTCATTACTCCATGAATCAATTAATCCATTTGTGGTGGCATAGCCCTCACTATCTAATTCTGTTGCAAAGGTTACATTTTTCAAATACCATAGTTGAATTTTCCACCTTCTTAACATTGATACAATGGGAATCAACCTTCAATCTGAGCTCTGGGGGAACAGTCAAACTACAGCAAGATATTCATTTATATATTATGCTGTGAACAGAGTGTCCTCATGTCCTCAAGTCCAGACAGGCTGGACACTTCTGAGGAGCTCACCACATTCCTCTGTGATTGCTTATTGGACAAGTGTATTTTTTCAGTTTTTAAATTTTGTTGTGATTCATTTTGCTTACACTCTGTGGAGGTGGGTTACTCCTATTTGTACTTAAGTCCTAAATTGTCTAAATTTATCAGGCCCACATCTTATCTTTTTTTTTCTTTTTTTTTTTTCACTGAAGAATTTGCAGATGCTTTTGCATCCATATGATGTCTAAGGTTACACTAGCTTTCCATTCCTTTTAATATATTGTGCAGTAAATATCTTTTTCAATATTATTTTTCCATTGATTCATAGTTTTATTTCAAAATCAATGTCAACCTCCTTTCCACATCCACAAATACCTACCAGAATCTGATGGGATTTACATTCCGTTTAACTTTTAGTGGGTATCTACTTCATCTAGATTGTGTGGGCCATTCCTAGGACACAAGGTTACAAATGCAGTGATGGGGGTACAGTGTGATGTTTCCATATGTGTATACATTGTGGAATGAGGAAATCACATTCATTAATGTATCTATCACCTCATATACTTATCATTTTTGAGATAAGACATTTAAAATAAACTTTATAAAACAACTTTGAAATAACCAACACATTAATTTTTTGTGAAGTATATTCACTATGCTGTGTAATACATCACCAGAAGTATTTCACCGTGCCTAACTGAAACTTTATACCCTTTGGCCATCTGGTTCCCTTTTCTCATCAACTTCCATCCTGCCCTTTAGCCTTTGGTATCCTTCATTCTATTCTGTACTCCTATTGTGATTTGAATATCTCCTTTTGAAAAATACCTATTGAGAGCTATGGGCCATTTTAATAAGGTTTTCCTGTTATTGAGTCATTTGAATCCCTTATATATTTGGATATTTTGCCCTTAACAAATGGATGATATGCAAATAGTTTCTCTGAATCTGTAGGTTGTCTTTTTGTTGTTGTTGTTGTTTATCTGTCTTGGTATGCAGAAAATTGTCAGATGTATGCAATCCAACTGTTTTATTTTTACTTTAATTGTCTGTGCTTTTGGAGTGAAATCTAAAAAATCATTGCTCAGACCACTCCCATTAGTTTTTCTACTATTAGTTTTTAAATTTTAGAAAATCATGTTTAAGTCCTTAATTTACTTTGACTTTATTCTTGTACAAATGTTCAGATAAGGGTCTTATTCATTTCTTAACATTTGGACTCAGAGTTATCACAACATCACTTACTAAGCAGACTGGCCTTTCCTCTTTGTGTGTTCTTGGCACTTTTATTAGCAATCAGTTGGCTGTAGATGTGTGGGTATGCGTGCTATTTATCCTAATTCATTGGTCGATGTGTCAGTTTGTGCCAGTAACATGCTGTTTTGATTACTAAACTCTGCAGTATATTTTGAAATTAGATAGTGTTAGTCCTCTAGTTTTGTTTGTTTGTTTGCTCAAGATGATTGTTTGCTGTCTGTGGTCTTTCGTGATTCTATACGTATCTGGCATTTTATTTTATACTGGTCTAAAGAATGACATTGAAATTTTGATTGACATTGCATTGATTCTGTAGATTGCTCCGGGCGGTATAAACCATTTAATAAAATTGAATATTCCAATAAATAAACATGGGGTATCTTTCCACTATTTGTGTCACATTTAATTTTTTCATCAATGTTTTACAATTTTCACTGCACACATTGTCCACATCCTTCATTAAATTCACTCTTAATTTTCTTATATGCTACTGTAATTGGGATTGTCTTATTTTCTGCTTCAGATAATTGTTAATGTGTAAACATGATACTGGTTTTGCAATGTTGCTTTTGTATTCTGTAACTACAGTAAATTTGTCTTTGAGTCCTAAAAGGATTTTTGTTTGTCTTTTGGTGGAACCATTAGATTTATCTATGTGAAAGACCGTGAATTTTCTTTTTCTATTTGTTTGCCTTTCATTTCTTTGTCTTGCCCAATATCTCCTGTTAGAAATTACTTCCCCGGGCCGGCCCGGTGGTGCACTCGGTAGAGTGTGGCGCTTGGGAGCGTGGCGGCGCTCCCGCCAAGGGTTCGGATCTCATATAGAGACTGGTCCGCTCACTGGCTGAGCGCGGTGCAGGTGCGACACCGAGGGTTGCGATCCCATTGCCGGTCACAAAAAAGACAAAAAAAGGAAGGAAAAAAAAAAAAAGAAATTGTTTCCCCAATTTTACTGGCTCTAAAGGTTTTAAATGTTCATTTCTTAATATGTTCCTGGCTTTGGTCTTTTTCCCTGTTAACTGAGAAAAAATACGGTAGAGAAAATTATCTTTAAATATTTTAAGCTTCTTTGTGAATATAATATCGTATTAAAATCTGGAATACATACCAATGCAAGCCACAAATGCATTTAGTGATAGAAGACTAAGAGAAAGGTTTTTTTTTTGTTTTTTGTTTTTTACAGATGGTGGCTAAGGGGATCTTAACCCTTAACTTGGTGTTGTCAGCACCATGCTCTCCCAAATGAGGTAACCAGCCATCCCTGTATGGGGATCCAAACCCTTGACCTTGGTGCTTTCAGCACCACAAACTCTCAAGTGACCCATGGGCCAGCCCCAAGAGAAAGATTTAATTGGCATAAAGGGAGAAATTCATATAAGAACTTGCTTAGAAACAGGGTTCATTGGCTTTGGAGGCTCAGAGTCAGATTTGTCATCAGTTCATTGTTTGAGCTGCCATTACCTGACAGGGTTTTTTTTGGAGGATATTAACTGTATTACTGCAATGGCAAACAATGTCTACTGATAGGATTTGTTGCAGAAATGTGTTCTGTATAAATCAGGGGACACATAAAAAACAGAAGGGATTTTTGATGGATTTTTAGAAGGACCTTAGAAACAATTCTTACCTCAGGCAAGCAAGCATGAGCCTCCATCCCTTGTGCCTTTCCTAGATCTATTTTGTCCCAATCTTACAGAAATTGATTTCATGAACTTTTACGTTTCTCCATTTTGATCAAGATCTTTCTTTGAAAACATTACTGATAAATAAGTCCAGTTTCAAATTTTATGTGCTCCTTGATGCTGTGATGAACATGTTCTAGTCACTGGAAGTGATCTAATATCAGGGAAGGTAATGAACAACTGCAAATCAGTGTCAAGATGTTTTAATTACATTTGAGCAACAAGGAGGCCAGAGAAAGGTGCTTTGGTGCCTGGGTTGTAGGTATACGTTATTATCTCAGAGCACTGGGCAAACATCATTTTATCTGTAGTTGCATTTCTACAGAGCTTTAGCAGATAACAAGCACATAGTTTAAAAAGGAAGGAATAAAGGAAAGATGCCAACTTTGTGAACATTCTCGGTTGCATGATGGTTTTAAGCCATGAACCTACAGTAAAAGACATTCAGTTACATAGATCAAATGACAATGGAGAATTAGGTGAGGCTTATGGTAGCCATGTGGCTTGCTCTCTTATTTTATGCAATTCAGTCTCAATTTCTTCAGTTTATTCAGATACATCATGCAGTATTAGCAATAATAAAGACATCACCTTCCTTAGTTAATACATAGTCAAGAATAATTCTATTATCTGAGACCACCTTTTCTAGAAATGTTAATATGCTGTTGTACAGCAACAGCCTTTACAGTGGAGACCTCAAATATTGGTAGGGTAGCAGATAAGATTTCTTATCATTTTCTTTGTTGTGGCTACAACATACTCTGTTCAAGAGATCTGCCAAAGGAAGAAAATCCAGAATTCCATAATTAACCAGACAAATCATGCTTTACCCCTTGATGTAGTGGGAGGGGACTAGTGCATTAATTATCCTAATGATCTGTTTTAGATCTATTATGTATTGATAACAGAGAAGTCAAATATCCCAATCCCCACTGGACTCCTGTTGTCCAGCTGTCTAAACATCTGGAAGCCCAAATTAAGGCATTCCACCTATAGAAATGAATGTATTTGATACACGCACAAATGATTCTCTCATCTGTGAATTATTGTGTTTAAAGGAATTATACCAGGCATAAGTAGTAAGTTATATTACTACATATTGCTAATGATTCCTCCTTTGGGGATTGGTTTCAATAACATTACATATATATGTATACACATACATACACAAACACACATATATAGGTGGTCTGCTCTGAGGCATGGGGGAAACTGGGAGGTGTAGTTGATTTGCAAGTAGCAGCTGCTCAGTGGAGGTGAGGCTGGGGCAGGAGGGTGGATCTTATATGAACTCTCCTGCTCATCTGGCCCTTTCTCTACATTGAAGCTGGTGCAGACAAACCTGAAGGTTTGGAAGATGTAGCTATGTTCCCTGTGTGGGACATGAGACTGCCCAGCATCACTGAGGGGCTCTTACTTCACAGCCAGGAGGCAGGAACAACGCAGTGAGATGCATAGTTGGAGATGGAGGGCAGAATGAGAAAGAGGTACTTACCCCTTACCACCAGCCCACAGGCAGCTATTGCAAGACAACAAGAAGGCCAAGGACCTTCTGCAGGCTACCATCCAGCACCACCAGCAACTGCAACAGTAGCAACACAGGTTGGCATAGAGCACCTGTCACACCCAACAAATGTAGTCTCCTGTCCTCTTCACCTTCTTTCTCTGTCTCTGTTCACTACCTCTTGTCTCTCCTCCACCCTTCCCCCATTGTTTCCCCCACTGCACCTTCCTATGCCACCACTTTGATCCAGTTCAAGGAAGAGCTGACAAGTGTGGTGTGCAGGATCCTGCTCAAGTCCTGAGCACTCATGAAGAGGTTGATCCAAGAAAGGTGGAAAATCCTCACATTCGGTGGAAGGGAGCAAAGATAGCACCTGAATGTGGCTAGGGGACTTAGGGCAAGGAGGGCCCAGGGAATCCTAATTGGAGTGTCTGCAAGAGAGGGCACTCTTGCTGTGGACACAGCAAAGGCAAAGGCACAAAGGTACAGTGTTGGCCACCACTTTGATCCAGTTCAAGGAAGAGCTGACAAGTGTGGTGTGCAGGATCCTGCTCAAGTCCTGAGCACTCATGAAGAGGTTGATCCAAGAAAGGTGGAAAATCCTCACATTCAGTGGAACGGAGCAAAGACAGCACATAAATGTGGCTAGGGGACTGAGGGCAAGGAGGGCCCAGGGAATCCCAATTGGAGTGTCTGCAAGAGAGGGCACTCTTGCTGTGGACACAGCAAAGGCAAAGGCACAAAGGTACAGTGTTGGTTGGGTGGAGTTTGGTAAGAGCAAGTAAGTCGTGGAGACCCCTTAGCCCATACGTGACCTCCCTCACTCCCAAGTTCCTAGAAGTCCTTGAGGAAATTGACCCAGAGCTGCCCACTAGAATGACCTGATGCCCTTCCAGGTCAAGAGGACACACACCACCATGGTTTTATCTGAGGACTGTAGGAAATGAAGACAATATTCTTGCAACACACTTCAGCTGAGCCTGTGCTGAGGGAGGGATGGAGGTTGGCCCAGCAACTCCAAGTCCCTGATTCTTTGTAAAGCCTTTGTCTCACTCTCCCTTCAGCATGGGCCAGAGTTTTCCTAACTTCTGGGTACCTGGAATGCTGATACATAATAACTGACAGGTTTTTGGAGCTCCAAAGGTAGAGGATGAGGACTGTGACCTTCTCCACCTGGGCCTGGAGGATCCGGGATCCACCCGATTCTCACAATTAGAAAAAAGTGCTCTGGAATCCAAAGCAAGTCAATTCCATGTTATAGTTCCCACTTGTTTATTGAAGAAAAAGAAATGTAATTTCAAACTGTGTGTAGTTTGTCCTCTTACAGACATAAAACATATAACAGACTTTTTGACAGGAATATATCTAATATATTCACTGTGCAGAAAGTTAATCAACATTGTCTTAAATTGTGTATACTTCATGCAGTTTCAAATTCACGGATATGCATTAATCCATTTAAGGTCAATCACTGAACTCAAGGTTTGCATGTCCTGGGTCCAAACACATTGATTTAAGGACAAAGAGATCCCTTCTCTTGACAGGCTCCAATGCCAAGTAAGCCAATAATGTGGTGAGGTTGGAGAGGTTCACCCAGGCTTCCAGACTGGTGAATATGTTTTCCATAGAAGAATGTAAGAATACAGCATGGTGGAAAAGTTTTACAGACAGTGTGAGACCTCAAGCAACAAACCTAAATATCAACCTCTCATTTTTCTAATGAAGACATGGGGTTAACTATACCGGTGTTATAGATAAAATTGTGAAACAAAATGAAAATAATTTTATATCCAGTGGAAATTAGAGAAGACACTGAATAAAGTATAGACATCCCATGTAAAAACTTCAATTTAGCTAATCTCATGGTTAGAAGAAATTTATACCATCAAACTGTAAACCTTCTGCACAGAAAAGAAAACAAATATCAAAGTGAGGAGAAAACCCACAGATTCAGAGAAAACATTTGCAAGCCATACATCTCACATGGGCTAAATCTGAAGCATATAGGGAACTCAAAATACACAATAAGAATAAATAACCCTTCTCAAAAAGTGAACAAAAACCTGAATAGACATTTCTCAAAAGAAGACTTGAAATGCCCAGCTGATGTACAAAAACACTGTCAACATCACTAACCCACAGGGCAATGCAATTGAAAACTATGATGAGATCACATCGGACCTGTTACAACAGGTATTATCAAAAACATAAAAGATAACAAGTGTTCATGAAGGTGTGAATACACGAGGTGTATTAGAACACCAATTTGGAAAGTAGCATAAAGTTGTCACAAAACTAAAATAAAACCACCAAATGATCCAGCAATCCCACTTCTGGGTATATGTCCAAAGGAACTGGCATCAGCATGAGAAAGAGACGTCAGCCCTCCCATGTTTATGGCACCACTATTCACAACAGTCAAGATATCGAAACTACAGAAGCACTCTTTATCCATAAATGGATAAAATAAATGTTTACATATAAAATAAAAAATAAATAAATAAAATACTACTCAGACATTAAAAAGGAAACAAATTCTCAAATGTGTCAACACAGATGAATCTAGAGAACATTGCATTAAATAAAATAAGCCAGGTACAGAAAGACAAATACCACACAAGTTTACTTATATGTGGACTATTAAAAAGTCAAACTAATACAAACAGAGAGAATATAGTTGACCAAAACTGAGGGTTAGGATAGGGTAAAAGATCAAGGGGGATGTGTTAGTTCAAGAGTACAAAGTTTTACTTCAGCAGGTGGAATATATTCTTTTGACCTATTACACAGCGTGGTGAATAGAGTTAATAGTAATGTGTATTTCAATATTGCTAACAGAGTGGATTTTAAATTTTCTCACCACAAAGAAATAATTGTGTCAGATAATGAATGTGTGAATTAGCCTGATTTAATCATTTCACAATGTATACATGGGTTAAAACTTCAACTTGTACATCATAGGCATATAACATTATAATCTGTCAAATTAAGTCAAATAAAAAAATTTTAAAGACATGTCCAAAGTATTAAAAAAAAGAAAAAAGAAAAACTATATACTGAGCACAAGAGAAACACATTAAATTCAAAGATATGAACAGGTTGAAAGTTAATAGGCAGGAAAACATATACAATGTAAACATAACCATAACACAGATACACCAGCTGACCATATTAATACCAAACAAGCAAACAAAATTGTTACTAGGGATAAAGAGTGTCATTTATGGCAAAAGTGTCAGCCAGGAGGACACCATAACAATTATAGCCATATATGCACCAAACAAATAAGTCCAACATCAAACAAAAATAATTATAGAAGAAACTAAGGATGAGATAGACTGCTCTATGTAAATATTAAGATACAACAAATGCAACTTTCAATAATCGATACAATAACTAGGGAAAAGACTGACAAGGGTATAGAAGTCTTGGACAACATTATAAAACAACTTGAATTTACAGATATGTATATATAGACACAACACCTCAAAACAGAATACCCAATCTATTCAAGCCCTTGGAACATAGTCCAGAAAAGACCATTTGCCATGCCATAAAATATCTTCAATAAATTTGAGGAATGAAATCACACAATGTATGTTTTCTGACCACAAAAGATTTAAACAGAAAATTATTAACTGAATATTTCAGTAGTTCACAATTACATGGAAGTTAAACAACAAACTCCCAAACTGCCAGTGAGCCATAAAAATGACACTAAAATTTGAAACATTTTGAGAATGAAAAGAGTAATACATTTGAAACATTTTGAGAATGAAAAGTGAGCCATAAAAATGACACTAAAATTTGAAACATTTTGAGAATGAAAAGAGTAATACAACATACCAAAAGTAAAAAAGGGCTTAGAGTAAAATTTATATTTGTAAATTCATACAATTTAGAAAGACCTGAAATCAATAAACTAATCATCCAACTAAAAACCTAAATGTGTAAAATTAAACCACCCCAAAAAGAAAGAAGAAAATGAAATATTAGAGTGAAAAATGAGAAATAAATGATGGTGCTGTACTTTCTGCCCACTGTTACCAGAGATTTGGGGACAGAATTGTGCCAAATGAAAATGATCTCCCTGACCGAAAGGATCCCAGAGCCCCTGCCTCCAACCACAGCCCTCAGGTTCTATGCTGGACACCATTTTGTCTTACTTGCTCTTCGGGGACTGGGTCTCCCAAACCCCAAGGGACCTGAAGGCAGCCAGGGAGTCACCACAGAATCAAGAAGACTCCTTACGTGAAAACAGGCTCTGGGGCCATCTCTAGGTCTGGAGACCTATACACAAGCACAGCCACGCACAAGTCTATACATAAGTGGACTCGGGATTTACCTTTTACTGGCAAGATGCAAAATAGCACCCCATCACTGCAAGTAGAAATACTAAAGATTTCTTACCTATAGGGAATGTGGTACACACTTATGCCTATGATTTGGCACCATTTAAATATATGAAGAATAGGTATAAAAGAAAAGTATCCCTTCCAGACACTGGTTTTCGCTGAGGAAAATAACACCACTATTGTTTACAGCTGTTTAAATAAGTTCAAACAAATTGTTTACAATTACATGCCTGTGCTGCATTCACATAGAAATGTTTCTGTTCAACCCATAGACACAGTCTGTGTTAGCTTCAAACATCAGAAAAAATTACCTGTACTTAGTTTTGTAATACTGGTCATAAAAATTTACCTAAAATAGAAGAGCTGGAAAAAAATGTGTAGTGCAGTACTTTAGACAATATATTTAACAAAATATACAGAAGTTAGAGTGGCATTTAATGTCAAAAGTCCTGAAGTAAGTCAAACCAAGCTATTCATTATACTAAGTGTACATATTCCCTACCCACATTTATGCTGGGTTTCATTAAAAAGAATTTTTAACAAAGAACAGTTTTATGCACAAATGTTTCATGTGAGGTGGCTTTTTTGTGCATTGCAGGCTGCTTAGCAACATCTTTGTCTTCTTCCCACTCAATGGAGTAGCACTCCCAACCTTCAGTTATAACAACCAAAATTATCTTCAAACTAACATGAATGTCCCCTGGAAGGTAGTGTCACCAATCGTATTTAAATATTTGTAACACTCAAGATGTTAAAAATGCCTTTAATATTCCAATTTTCATTTCCATATGAAAATTTTACATTTATTAGTTTTCTCTTCATTTCAAATTCTGACATAAGAAGTGTTGTTTTCTTGAAAGCTTTGATACATTAAAGAGATTTAGAAAGATATTTATTTTCACTGTCCAATGAGCTGTCCCAATAAGATATCCCACATTTATTCCACTCTTTATCCCCATGATTTGATTTTCCAATAAACTGATTTGGGTGTAAAAGGTGACAACACAGGATTCTCTTCTCATATACAGAGACTGGGAACTTCTCAGAAAGTTTATAAAATTATTTAGCTGGAGTGGCCTGCTTGTGTTGTAATGTAAACACAGCACACATACAATGGCTCAACAAGGAAATAATTTCTTATATAATGCATAAATGGAGGTTTGGGGATAGTGGTGAGAATATCTCTGATTTATTCAATTTCTTCTATTTTAAATTAGGGTGCATTTCTTTCACCTGTAGCCCCAAACTCCACCCAAGCGTCATTTTCATTCAGTCCCAGAAAACATGAGAAATCAAGAACAACCGCATGGAATTTTTTTTCTTTTATTTTGCTGACTGAGCTGGAAGTAATGTTCATCACTTATATCTACGTTCCCCCAAACAGAGTTAAATTATGTGGTCATACACCCAATCGTGGAACACTCAGATTGCAGGCTATGCATACAAGAGAAAAGAGTGGTTATATTTTAAAAAGACACAATCAGTCTAATCCATACACAATTTCTCCACTCTTTAAATTCTCTAATGTCTGCTGTGATGTGATTCCTTTTTAATTTTTATTTATTTTTTGGTGCATGGCTGGTATGGTGATCATTTGTGTCATGAGCACAATGTTGTAAGCAACAATGTTCTAACCACACCCAGTCTTGAGACTTGCAGAAAAGATGTTTTCACACTCATTACAGTCCTCCTTCCATATCTGAGGGTTACATATCTAGTGATTGAAGCAACTACTTATCAAAAATCCTCAAAAATAAATAAAAATGATAAATGAAACAATTTTACTACTGAAAACAACACAGTATAACAACTATTTCAATAGTATTCACATTTCTTCCAGTATAAGTAATCTACACAAGATGTAAAGTACACAAACACTACACCATTTATAGAAGGGACTTGAGCAAATTTTTATATCAATAGGGGATCCTCAAGACAATCTTCAATACCTGAGGACAGTTGTATATTTACAGGTATTCTTCTTGATGAAAGTTCTCTGATGTCTTAGTTATGGCTTCTAGCAAAATCTTTTCCAATACAAATTACATTCATTGAGATTTTCCTTTGTGTGAATTCTTTTCTGTCTATTAGGGGGAATTCCAGTATAAGGCTAGTCATATTACATTCATAAGGAGTTTTTTCCTGATGTCTTCTAAACAGTGACTTCATAAGAAAAATTTTTTCCACATTCATTACATTCACACAGCTTCTCACCCGTGTGAATATTCTGATGCATGCTGACAGTTTACATTTGGTCAAAAGCTTTTCCACACGCTTTACATTCATATGATTTCTCACATGTGTGAATTCTCTGGTGCATGCTGAGGTGCAACTTTCGCTTAAAAGATTTTCCACATTCTTTACATACATATGGTTTCTTTTTTCTTTTTTCCTTTTTGTCTTTTTTCGTGACCGGCAACGGATCGCAACCCTCAGTGTCGCGCCTGTACCGGACCAGGACCGGCAACGGGATCACAACCCTCAGTGTTGCTCCCGCACCCTGCTCAGCCAGTGAGCAGCCGGTCTGTATGTGGGATCTGAACCCTCAGCGGGAGCGCCGCTGTGCTTCCCGAGCGGCGCACTGTAGCAGTGCGCCACCGGGCCAGCCCCGATACATATGGTTTCTCACCTGTGTGAATAATCTGACGCATACTGAGGTGTGACTTTCGGTAAAAGCTTTTCAACATTCTTTACATTCATATGATTTCTCACCTGTGTGAATAATCTCATGCATGCTGAGGTGTGACTTCTGCATAAAAGCTTTCCCACATTCTATACATTCATATGGTTTCTCACCTGTATGAATTCTGATGCATGCTAAGGGTTGACTTTTGGTTAAAAGCTTTTCCACATTCTTTACATTCATATGGTTTCTCACATGTGTGAATTCTCTGATGCATGCTGAGGGTTGACTTAAAACTAAAAGCTTTTCCACATTCTTTACATTCATATGGTTTCTCACCTGTGTGAATTCTGTGATGCATGCTGAGGTGCGACTTTTGGTTAAAAGCTTTCCCACACTCTTTACATTCATACGGTTTCTCACATGTGTGAATTCTCTGATGCATCCTGAGGGTTGAATTTAAATTAAAAGCTTTTCCACATTCTTTACATTCATATGGTTTCTCACCTGTATGAATTCTCTGATGCCTGCTGAGGGTTGACTTTTGGTTAAAAGCTTTTCCGCATTCTTTACATTCATATGGTTTCTCACATGTGTGAATTCTGTGATGCATGCTGAGGTTTGACTTTTGGTTAAAAGCTTTTCCACATACTTCACATACATATGGTTTCTCACATGTGTGAATTCTCTGATGTATGCTGAGGGTTGACTTAAAATTAAAAGCTTTTCCACATTCTTTACATTCATGTGGTTTCTCACCTGTGTGAATTCTCTGATGCATGCTGAGATGTGACTTTTGGTGAAAAGCTTTCCCACATTCTTTACATTCATATGGTTTCTTACCTGTGTGAATTATCTGATGCATGCTGAGGGTTGACTTTAAATTAAAAGCTTTTCCACATTCATTACATACATATGGTTTCTCACCTGTGTGAATTATCTGATGCTTGCTGAGGTGTGACTTTCGGTTAAAAGCTTTTCCACATTCTTTACATTCATACGGTTTCTCACATGTGTGAATTCTCTGATGCCCACTGAGGTGTGACTTCTGGTTAAAAGCTTTTGCACATTCTATACATTCATATGGTTTCTCACCTGTGTGAATAATCTGATGCATCCTGAGGTGTGACTTTCGTTTATAAGCTTTTCCACATTCTTTACATTCATATGGTTTCTCACCTGTGTGAATTCTCTGATGTCTGTTGAGGGCTGGCTTTCGGTTAAAAGCTTTTCCACATTCTTTACATTCATATGGTTTCTCACCTGTGTGAATTCTCTGGTGCCTGCTGAGGTGAGACTTTTGGTTAAAAGATTTTCCACATTCTTTACATGCATATGGTTTCTCACGTGTGTGAATTATCTGATGGATGCTGAGGTGTGACTTTAACTTAAAAGCTTTTCCACATTCTTTACATTCATATGGTTTGTCACCTCTGTGAGTAATCTGATGCTTGCTGAGGTGTGACTTTAACTTAAAAGCTTTCCCACACTCTTTACATTCATATGGTTTCTCCCCTGTGTGAATTCTCTGATGCATCCTGAGGTGTGACTTTAACTTAAAAGCTTTTCCACATTCTTTACATTCATATGGTTTCTCACCTGTATGAATTCTCTGATGCCTGCTGAGGGCTGACTTTCGGTTAAAAGCTTTTCCACATTCTTTACATTCATATGGTTTCTCACCTGTATGAATTCTCTGATGCCTGCTGAGGGCTGACTTTCGGTTAAAAGCTTTTCCACATTCTTTACATTCATATGGTTTCTCACCTGTGTGAATTCTCTGATGAACACTGAGGTGTGACCTTCGGTTAAAAGTTTTTCTACATTCTGTACATTCATATGGTTTCTCACCTGTGTGAATTCTCTCATGTATCCCGAGAACTGACTTTTGGCTACAAGCTTTTCCACATTCTTTACATTTATAAGGTGTTTTCCCTGTGTGAGTACTCTGATGCATCTTGAAGGATTTGTTAGTAAACATTTTCCCACATCCATTACATTTGTAGGGCTTCTCACCCAGGTCAGTTCTCTGATGCAATGTGAAGGGTGACTTTTGGTTAAAAGCTTTCCCACATTCTTTACATTCATAGTGGTACTCACCTGGGTTAATTCTCTGATATCTGTTTAGGTTTGACTTTATGTTAAAACCTTTTCCACATTCATTATAAATTGTCTTATGCATGCTGAAGTTTGAATTCTGGTTAAAGGTTTTTCCACATGTGTTACACTCAAAGGGTTTCTCACCATTGTGAATTCTCTCATGTTTCTCGAGTTTTGACTTACTGGAGAAAATTTGACTTTCTTCACATTCATATAGCTTCTCACTCATGTGAATTCTCTGACATGCACTAAGGGCAGAACTATGGTAGAAAGATTTTCTACATCCATTACATTCACATGATTTTCCACTAGTGTGAATTGCCTGATAACAGCTGAGAAGTGAATTCTCATGAAAGATTTTGTCACACTTAATAAATCCATAGGACTTTTCCCCTGTGTGAGTTCTACAATTTACAGGAAGGTCTGACTTCTGATGGAAAAATTTCTCCTGTTCATTACATGGATAAAGCTTCTTCCCCATAGATGTTCCCTGATATGAGATAAGGTATGATTGCTTAATAAAAGATTTCTGACATTCACTGTATATATGTTTCTCTCCTGTGTGTATAATCTGATGTTGAGTAAGATTAGCCTTTTTATAGAACATTTTCCGACATACATCACATTGAAAAGTTTTCTTCATTACCTGAGTTATTTCTTGGACACTAACAGCTGACTTATTACAGGTTTCCCCATATTGATTATATTTACAGGTGGTCTCACCCATATGAATTTTCTTATATGTAAATACTATTGGCGCTGTGTTGGAGGATTGTCCTTTTCCACTATATTCAAAAAGTTGCCCATCTGGAATCTTAGGATGCTGACTAAGATGCTCATGATGACTCTGTGATTTCTCAGATGTATTATCCTCATCAGTTTTCTCTCCAGGATACATGACATCAGTCTCTGAAAGAAGTGCATTCTGACATACATTAAACTCCTCATGCCCCACTCCTGAATAGTTTCCATTATTTATAACCAGATTTGAAATATGCATTGAACTCAAATTCAATGATTTTCCTAACTCCACTCTCTCCTCAGTTGATTGGTTGCCATTGATGATTACACCTTGCCACAAATATTTACCATGACTTTCAGGGCTCCTCTCAATTAGATCATTGATTATCTGGATATCTGAAATGACAAAAAAAAAATTGATGAACCACACATAAGCATATCTTATTGCATGCTCATGTAAAGGTAGAGAAGTTTCTCCCAACCCTAATAATAAAAGATTTTATAAATATCAATAATGGCTATTGGTTTCAGGAGTATATGGGTTTTCTTCATACTTTCATATGTTATGCTGTCTTAATATATTTTCTTTTTTTTTTTTTTGTCTTTTGGTCTTTTTCCGTGTCCGGCAACGGATCGCAACCCTCAGTGTTGCCCCCGTACCGGACCAGGGACTGGCAACGGGATTGCAAACCTCGGCGTTGCTCCCGCGCCTCGCTCAGCCAGTGAGCGGGAGCCGGTCCGTATGTGGGATCCGAACCCTCGGGTGGGAGCGCCACCGCGCTTCCCAAGCGGCGCACTACCCAGTGCGCCACCGGGCCGGCCCGATATTTTCTAACATTATGTCACATTATAATTTGCTTCTTTGTTCACTTTTTTCATTTTAAAATCATGATAAAATATTTGATAATTTTTATGTTTTTCCTAATTGCAAATTTCAAATGATGGCTTATCACCTTCCATTGGTTTTTTGCTCTACTTTCCTTTTTACTCTATATTATTTTTATAATTTTTACTCTATTTTACAGTTTTTTACACTATTTTTTACAGTTTTTACTCTATTTTACTTTTATGACAATAGAGGTTATCTCCTGCTGCTCTTTTTCTCATTCTTCAACTTAAAATATGGTCAGGTTTTCCTTCATTGGCTACTTTCAGGAGCAGAACAATCCAATTTTTCATCACAAATGGAGGAAAATGACTTAGGTTAAGAATTTTGCATTAATGTTTCTGTACTTTACTCTTCCCTAGGAAATGGCTATAGACATGTGGAAGTTTTTCACATAATAAAATCTCCTTTTCCCCACCCTAAACAGAACCTCCTAGAAATTTGTCATTCAACCTCACTTCCTGTGCTTCAAATAACCATTACTATACAGGAAACTTCAGTCCACCCCAACAGACACCCTGCTGTTCTAAAATATTTGGTTCTGCAACCAAAGCTTTGCCCACCATCTTTGAAAAGGGTGTTTTTGACTCCTTATAAAATAAACATTTATTCTCTCCCCAAACTCTGGAACACACATTCCCACTTAATAATTCATTGCTCATGGGCCGAGCCCGTGGTGCACTCGGGAGAGTGCAGCGCTGGAAGTGCAGCAGCGCTCCCAGGGCAGGTTCAGATCCTATATAGGGATGGCCGGTGCGCTCACTGGCTGAGCGCGGTGCGGCCGGTATCACAAAAAAACAAACAAAAACAAAAACACCCCACAAAAAACAAAAAAACCCATCATGGTTTGGGGCCTGCCTTTGCTCACTCGGGAGAGTGCAGTGCTGATAACACCAAGGCCATGGGTTTGGACCCCATATAGGGATGGCCGGTTTGCTCACTGTGTGAGCGTGGGGCTGACAGCACCAAGTCAAGGGTTAAGATCCCCTTACCGGTCATCTTTAAATAAAAACAAATTCATTGCTCATGAAAGATTTAATATTATGCACTGGAGTTTTGGATGGCTATTACTCTGATAAAAAATAGTCTCCTGTACATTTCTAAATTTCTTTCTTGTTTTAGAATGATTTCCACAAAGAGAAGAGAAAAATACTAACTTCAAATTCCACTTCCAAGCAGCAATCTCAGTCCCTCAACTTGAAACCCTTGTTTCCCTCGACCTTGATACCATGAGTCTCCTGGTTCTTCTATAAATTCCAGAACTCTCCTTTTCTATGCC
>NW_007732188.1:114277-121096 GCF_000696425.1 Galeopterus variegatus
TTTACAAGGGATGCAATTCGCGATGTTCTTTTATTATCCATGGCTCTGCTCCTTTCTCCAACTTGAGGATCACCTCAGGTTTATTAATGCAGTGCCCTGTTAGTGGGAAGTAACATAGGACTTTATAAAACAGCAAAGCCAGATCCTTGGAAGAATGACAAGAGCTCAGCTCCCGAAATTACACAATAAAGAGGCCAA
Organism: Galeopterus variegatus; assembly: GCF_000696425.1. Classification (NCBI taxonomy): domain Eukaryota; kingdom Metazoa; phylum Chordata; class Mammalia; order Dermoptera; family Cynocephalidae; genus Galeopterus; species Galeopterus variegatus. Next base: position 114,476 of record NW_007732188.1, read on the forward strand.
TTTGAAACTTTTTAGATAGGGATGACATGTTTTTCATTAAATGTATTTTTATCAAATGGCATAAAACCCTATAAACCATTCCTATTTTTATAAAAAAAATGTTTTTTCTGAATGTTACTGGGGAGTTTCACTCACCCAATGACACCAGGCTGCTGTAGGTCTCTAACATCACATCCCTGTACAAAGTCCTCTGAGCATCATTCAAGTCCCTCCACTCCTCCCAGGTGAAGTCCACAGCCACATCCTCAAATGACACCAACTCCTGGAATGACACATTGATCTCAATTCAAGCCACTAGCCCTGGGTCAGAAAACAGGAATCTCAGATTTCACACTTTTGGGTGAGGATGAGGGTCTTATACGTTAAATAAGGTGCTGCTTTTCTATTCTCCCTATAGTGTAGTTAAAAATAAAACTAGCAGGAATATCCTGTCACTGTAATAATATACTGATTACTAAAAATAGGATTACANTGGTTAAAGACCAGCTGCATTAGAACATAGGGCAAGTCTGGTTAGCTAGTTGTCTTGGGAGACCATGTTTCTCATAACATTGAGGTCACAGGTTCAGATCCCCATAAGGGCCAACCAAGAGAAAAATAAAATAACAGACCAGTAAGCATACAGAAGAGGAAATTAATGTGGAAACAAGCATACAGGAGAGGAAATTAATGTGGAAACAAAAACCAGAAAGACACTGTGGTGCTAAGCTCCTGTGCAGAAAATAAGTGTTTTACTCTTAAGCTCTCTACATAATCAGAGCTAATTAGGTACAGGCACTGTAAAGTGTAGTTTTTAGAATGACAGAAAAATATAATGGGCAGAAATAAAACAGACTTGAATACATTATACTTGAAATATCTGTGGGAATGTGCAAATGGCAATTGGATACATGAATCCAGAGTTCAAGAAAGGTATCTAAGCTGAAGTTAAAGATTTGGAAATGTATTAGTCCATTTCTGTTGCTTATAACAAAATACCTAGAACTGGGTGACTTGTTAGAAACTGAAATTTACTGCTTGCATATTCAAAAGCTGGGGAGTCAAAAGTCCAGGGAACAAAGCTGGTGAAGACCTCAGTGCAGATGACAGTGACCCAGGGATCTCACATGGCAGAAAACTGGAGAGCAGAGATAGGTTATCCTCCGATGTGCTCTTCTTGTAAAGCCCTCAGAACAACATCCCTGCCCACCACTATTAACCCATTCATTATGGTATGGTCCTACGATCTAATCACATCATTACAGCCCCATATTTCAACTACCATAATAGGATTTCCCACCATCTTAACACCATCACAGAAGGTGTCAAGTTTTGGGGGGACATTCAGTCCAAGGCAGGGAAATATCAAAATTTTAATGTTACCTGAAGCCATCAGAAAAATTTTAATGTTACCTGAAGCCATCAGAATGAATGAGCAAACCTAAGAGATTCCAAGTAAAAACAAAACAAAACAAAAAATGAACAATGATAGTCTGCAGAAGCACTTTATCTTTAAACATAAGATAGAGGAAAAGTAGAATGTGAAGAACAAAAAGAAATTTTCTAAATTTATTCCACAATTTAAGGAAAGTTCAGTATTAAAAAGCCTACCCATATAATTCATTATATGAATATATAATTCATTAAATATATATATGTATTTGCATTTGGTCTGTTTGGAAATCCAACATATTTGTACTTCTATGAGTGAAAATCCTTTAAATAATTATATAGATGTTAAAAAGATACACGGGGGAAGCCAACTTGCCAGTATAGGGATCAAACTATGGTCCTCGATAGTACTGGCACCACACTCTCACCAACTTGGTAGACTGAACATAGCTGAGAAAAAAATCTCTGGGCTTGAGGATAGATCAAAGAAATTGAAAACTGAAAAGCATACACACAAAACAAAAAGACAAAAATAACAGTACATAATATCTGAAGAGTGTTGGACAATGTCAAAAGTTGTAATAGAGAGTAATGAGAAAACCAGCAGAATAGAGATGGAGAAAAAAATAGAGGAAACACTTAAAACAATAATGTCTGAGAACTTCCACAAATTAATATCAGGCACCAAACCAAAGATCAAGGGAGTTAAGATAACACAGAACCAGATAAATGCCAAAATAAACACAGAACCAGATAAATGCCAAAATAATACATCTAGGCATGTTGTTCTCAAACTTCAGAAAATCAGAAATAATAAAAAATCTGTAGCCAGAGCAAGGAAAAAAATATCATACGTAAAAAGGAACAAGATAAGAATTACACCCAACATCTACTGAGAATCCACGTAAGTAAGGAGAGAGTACAGTGAAATATCCAAACACTTGATTAAGGATACCTACAACCTAGAGTCCTGTGCACTATGAAATCAACCTGTAAAAAAGAATAAAAGATATAGTCCTTCTCAAGGAAACAAAATTGAGAAAATTTGTTGCCAGTACACCTTTATTGGAAGTAATGTGAAAAAAAAATTTTACAGAGAAGGAAAAAGATATAGGTTAGAATCTGGATATACATAAAGAGAACTAAAGAAACAAGTAAGGGTTCAATAAAAACCTTTTTTTACTTGAGTTTTTTTTCATTGCAACATAGTTGATTGTACATATCTTTGAGGTAAAGAATTGGATATCAATGTGTGCAATATGTGATGTTCAAATTAGGGTAATATATTCTTCATTATACAGTGTAATCAATTTTTCTTACCCTTTACAAATACCTCCCTTGCACCATCCCCCTAAGCATTTCCTACCTCTAGTAACTCAGTTCTGTTTTCTATTCTTGAAGTTTAATGCAATATTGTGATTGTTGTATATTTCCTTTATATATTTATTAAATTGTTTATTTATTTTCTTAGTTGTCACATATAAGTTAGGACATGCAAAATTTTTCTTTCTGTACCTGGCTTATTTTACTTGACATAATTTTTTCTATGTTCATCCATGTGGCTGTGAATGGCAATATTTCATTCTTTTTAAAGGCAGAGTAGTATTTCATTGTATAAATATACTACATTTTCCTTATCCGGTCATAAAATAATGGACATTTAGGTTGGTTCCAACTCTTGCCTACTGTAAATAGAGCTGAAATAAACATTGGAGTACAGATGTCCCTTCTACATGACTATTTCAAATCCTTTGAATGTATACCCAGCAGTGGGATTGCTGAGTCACATGGCAGTTCTATCTGTACTTGCTTGAGAAAACTCCATGCTGTTTTTGATAAGGGCTGCATCAACTTACAGTCCCACCAACAATATAGGAGGGCTCCTCTATCTCTGCATTCTCACCAGCATTTGTTATTCTCTGCATTTTCATAGTAGCCAGTCTAACTGGAATGACATATTTCAATGTGGCTTTGATTTACTCTTCCTGGATGCAGAGTGATGTTGAGCATTTTCTCCTGTATCTGTCAGCCATATGTATATCTTCCGTTTGGAATTGCTGCTTCAGCTCCTTTGCCCATTTTTAAAATCAGACTATTTGTTATTCTACTTTTAAGTTGTTTGAGTTACTTTTATATTCTGGATATTAATCTTTCATCAGATGCACAGCTTACAAATAATTTCTCCCACTCTGTAGGTTATTCTTTTCCTTTGTTTTTTCTTGTGCTGTGCAGCAGCTTTTTAATTTGATATAATCCCATTTGTTTTTGCTTTTGTTGCCTATGCTGTGGGGGTCATATTCATAAACTCTTTGCCCAGTCCTACTTCCTCAAGTGTTTCCCCTATAATTTCTTTGAGGAGTTTTATGGTTTCTGGTCTTATATTTAACTTTTTAATCCAATTCTTCCAATCCAATGGCATGGAATATCTTTCCACTTTTTGCTGTCTTCTTTCTTTCAACAGTGATTTGTAGATCCCACTGTAGAGATCTTACACATCCTTTGTTGACTGTATTCAAAGATGTTTTATTTTGAGGGGTGACTACGGTAAATGGAATATAGCTTTCTTTTTTTTTTTTTTTTCCTGCTAGTTCAAAAACACTAGTGATTTTTACATGTTGATGTATCCTACTACTTTACCGAAGTTGTTCACTGACTCTAGGAGTCTTTTTGGAGACGTTTTAGGTTTTTCTTTATATATGATCATGATATCTGCAAATGGACAATTTGACCCTCTCTTTTCTCTTTGGGATGCCCTTGCTTTCTTTCTCTTGCCTGATTCCTCTGGATAGTACTTCCTATACTATTTTAAATAACAGCTGAGGGTAGATATCCTTGTCTTTTTCCCATTATTAAGGAAAAGCTTTCAACTTCTCCCCATTCAGAATGACAATGACATTAGTTTTGTCATATATGGCTTTTTATCATGTTGAGATACTTTCCTTCTATACCTAATTTGCTGACACTCTTTATCATGAAGTGATGTTGAATTTTGTCAAATGCTTCTTAAATGTCTATTGAGATAATCATATAGTTTTTGTCCCTGATTTTCTTGATGGAGTGTATCACATTTATTGACTTGTGTATGTTGAATGATTCTTGCATCCCTGGGATGAACCCTCCTTGATTGTGATGTTTCATTTCTTGGATGTGTTGCTGTAGTCTATTTGCTAATATTTTATTGATGATTTTCCCATCTATACTTCTCAAATATACTGGCCTATAGCTTTCTTTTCTAGTGGTATCTTTACCTGCTTTGGGGATCAGGGTGATGTTTACCTCATGGAATCAGTTTGGGAGAATGGCCTCTGTTTCAATTTCTTAGAATAGTTTCAAGAGAATTGGTATTAATTCCTCTTTAAAGGTTTGGTAGAATTCAGCAGTAAAGCCAACTCATCCTGGCATTCTCTTTGTTGGAAGACTGCTGATTACTGCTTCAATCTCATTGCTTGGTATTGGTCTGTTCAAATTTTGTACATCTTCCTGATTCAGTTATTGTAGTTTGCATGTGTCCAGAAATTTCTCTATTTCCTCCAGGTTTCCAATTTATTTTTGTATAGTTGTTTATAATAGTGTCCAGTGATTCTTTGTGCTTCTGTGGTATAGGTTTTCATGCCTTCTTTTTCATTTCTGACTATTGTTATTTGTGTCTTCTCCCTTCTTTCTTTAGTTAGACTACCTAAAGGTGTGTCTATTTTGATTACCTTCTCAAAAAAAGCTTTTTCTTTCATTGATTGTTGTCAACCAATACCCAAGGGGAGATGGTGGGGAATTGAAGAAACACTTATGGGACTGAAGAAACACTTATGAGATCAGGAGGGCTACACAGACTGAAGACCTGTGAAGCAAACTAGTCTATTTTAGGTTCCTTTTTCATAAGCCAGTGAAAATAACAAATTGTACTGATTAAAGCACTTAGGTCTGGTATAAAGCTATTTATAGAACATCTTCAGCTGCCATGGCACTTGAAGATTCATGGCTAACTACTTACCAATAAAATAAGAGCATAAATTCCTCATTTACAGAACAAGAGCATTTTAAGTTCCTTATTTACAAAGCTCTCTGGATCCTAGGTTCAATCAAAGGTCAGACCTCAAGGGGAGGGAGAAGGGGGAAGCAGGCAAAATTGTAAGCCAGCCTTGCTGTCTTATTACCTAGAATAGAAAGGACTTTTTCAGCTTGCTATTGAGTACCTCACATTTCCCCCTCTGTATTTTGGATGATGAAGTCCCCAGGACCTCCCATCTGAAGCCACAATTGGTGGTTGGTGGTACAGAGTTGCTGTAATTGTTGGTTGCTACAATGGAAATAGACTGAAAAACACAAAAAGTCAAATACAGAAGCAATTATATATGCTATTAACAAATACAATATCTGCTGAACCGTTTACAAGGGATGCAATTGATACAGTTTGTCAAACATTTTCACAATTTCCACAGGAGCCACAATATCCGACTATTTTGAATGTTTAAAATGTCTTGAGGTACAATGTCCAGATCTATACTAAAACTGTTTAAATGCCACACCCCCAGCAGATGGCAATACATTTTCTCCCATTCTCATTCTCTCTTACTATAGGGCTTTGTGGTTAAACAAATCCATTTATAGGTGGTATGGCACCACAATGACATGAACATTTTTGAAAACTGTACTTCTCCTAAATAGTCTACTGCCATTTCAAGAGCATTAAGCTTGGCATTAATTTCTCCATCTATATCCTCTTTTACCATTAAGGTTTATGAAGTATTTTGAGCCAACTGATTTACATAATGGGCAGTATGGATACTTTGAGGCAAAGCAAGTGTAGAGGTCACTGTGCTAGCCACAACAGAAATAAGCACAAGGACTCTGGCAATAGGAAGTCCTAAGAACACGTTATTCGAGATAACAGTGTAGAAACAAGGGATAAGACCTGAGTACCTATATTTTCATACCAAGAGCCATTTACATGCACAGGGAGGACTACAAAAGGGGTTGTGTTAAAACCATTATTCTTCTTTGGGCCGGCCCGGTGGCGCACTGGATAGTGCGCCGCTTGGGAAGCGCGGCGGCGCTCCCGTCCGAGGGTTCGGATCCCACATGCAGACCGGCTCCCGCTCACTGGCTGAGCGAGGCGCGGGAGCAACACCGAGGCTTGCGATCCCGTTGCCGGTCCCCGGTCCGGTACGGGGGCAACACTGAGGGTTGCGATCCGTTGCCGGACATGGAAAAAGACAAAAGACAAAAAAAAAAAAAAAAAAAAAAAACCATTAT
>NW_007732188.1:121169-127953 GCF_000696425.1 Galeopterus variegatus
GCAACACTGGGGGTTGGGGTCCGGTGCCGGAAATGGAAAAAAAAAAAAAAAAAAAAAAAAAAAAAAAAAAAAAAACCATTATTCTTCTTTCTTTGTGTTCATTGCCAATACTGGAAAGATACAGGATGTTAAAATACATTGGTTACAGGAAATATTATAACCATTACCATGGGGCATTATTTCAAAATCTCCCACAAGTAGCACATTGGGAGGAGCTACACAGAAGCATAGACCATATGAAAACACAAGATTTTGAACTTGGTCTATGATAGATACCAAAACAACACTCAGTGAAGCAAGTAATCTCCACAAATTCAGATGGGCCACACCCTGGTTTGTGTACCATATACTAGTCACCCAACCCCTGGGTACCTACCACACAGTCAGATGGCAGCCAGAATTCTATGTGATGATGAGACCAGTCCCATAATGCCTTGTCATCATCTGAAGAAACCCAGCAGTGTGGTGTAATATGGGGGTGGGATAATAACATTCCAACAGTGGGATAATAATATTCCAGCCAGTGGGGGTGTTTGACAAAAGGCTGTCCATGCTGACCCACAGAGGAAGACAGCCCTGCAAGGGCTCCTTGAGCACCAGGGTTTTTTTTTTATCTTTTATCCCATCCAATCCATACATCATTACAGTCTGCATATGAACTCCTGGATGAGGTTGGAGTCCTTCTGAAGACACTTCTATCCTGTGCACCAATTTTCCTTTTATGCAAGTATGAAAGCAACCAATCCTAGGCTTAGTGGTAAAACAAATACGGAAAGCAGAATAATAAGCAGAGTAATTAACTGACATCTTTACTTCAAGAATTGTAGATCCATCCTCCCTGGCCATCAATAGGGTATCATTAGTAAGGACATGAAAACTCAGGTCAACCCAAATCCTAGGCCTGAACACAGGAGGGTTAGGATACTATGCCCCCAAAATTTCTCTGCCTACTACACTAACATGACAAGATAGAAGTGCCATCATAGCTAAAAATAGCACCTCCAGAGTCAATTGCCCTCCTGCCCTCTTTACAACTTCTTGAGTATCCAATGTGAGTCATTTCATTTGGCCCCAGGTGACCGGGGATTGTCTCCTAGTACCGAGCACTTATATACCCATCAGAGTCAGAGGTTTCAACCTTATGTGCTTCATGCTGTCACTTCTTCAGTTCAGTCTTGTTCTGTTTTCTCCATGTTGCAACAGCCTCTCTGGGATACAGCACATGGTATCCGCATTTCTAGGAAAAACACATGCCCTCTACCCCATGTCAATACTGGATCAGGTCAATGCCAGTCATCGGTCTGAGGGTCTCTCCATAGAAGCTCAGGCCATGCCTGTTCTTGAGGATACAAATGTTCAGCAGCAGACAGACCATCTACATTTACATTAAGAAAATTCAAAACAAAAAAAGCATGGTTTAAAATATTATGTGGTGACCAGGGGCATATTTCCCCCTTCTGTATTTTGATTATTTGGGTTTTCAGCATGCTGTGAGCATGTTCAACAATACCTTGTCCTTGTGGATTGTAAGGAATACCTGTGTGTAAATAAATATTAGATGAAGAACAAAATGTAGCAAAAGCTTTAGAAGTGTAATCTGGAGCATTATTTGTCTTGATGCATTTAGGCACTCCCAAAATAGTGAAAACAAATAAACAATGAGCAATAACATGGTCAGTACGTCCTCCAGTTCTCACTGAAACCACAAGAAAGCTGGAAAAGGTATCAATAATGACATTAACAAAAGAAAGAGAATAAAAAGAAGAAATATGAGTGACATCCATCCGCCAATATTGTGCAGGCAACAAACCATGAGCTTTAACTCCATAATGGGGAACTGGGTGCTGTAAAGGGCAAGATTTACAGGACCAGACAATCTGATGAGTTGCCTCTCTCAATCTGGTGACATAGCCCTTGAGAATATTGATGAAGAGCATGTGAATGTTGGGCAGATTCAAAAGCAGTATAAACCTTATGTATAATTGAATCCACAAAGGTGTTTCCAGATAAAAGATGACCTGGTAAAGCTGAATGTGCATGGATATAAGTAGCAAAAAAGGGGCAAGTGCGGTTATGAATTAAAGTTTGTAAGGAGTCAAACAAGGACTGTAATTCATGGTCACAGGTGAAACTTATATGAGCTGTTTCAATATCCTGCAAAACTAAGGTCAATTATTGACTGTCTGAATATAAGTTAAAGGGACCGCCCTGTAATAAGGAAAAACCATAAATAACAGCATGAAGTTCAACATGCTGTGTACAGTAGTCTTGAACATATCTAGAAAAAGGCTGGCCATCAATAATTACTGCTGCTAGTACAGTGCTGGAACCATCAGTAAACGCGAAGGAAGCATTAGATAAAGGAATCAAAGAAGTATTCTTAGGAAGGATGATGTAAGCACACTGAAAAAATTGTAACAGTGTGTTCTGAAGGTAGTGGACAGAGATTTGACCAGGAAATTCTGCAAAGGCTTCTTGCCAAGCAGTGACAGAGCTCATAAACCATTGAAACCACTGCAATGAGAAAGGAATCACAATATAATGAGGGTCAATTACAAACCACTTTTGTAATCCACGTCACCTTTTAATAATTAAAGCTATGCAAAACAGATAATAAGGAGGTAAGATATATGAGTCTGGTGAGATAGTTAAAAAAAAGCCACTCCAGTGGGACACATTTCTGCCATATTGATACAGTGGTGATAACAGATGTGGGAAATAGGATAAGAAATATGGGTGAAGATGGGTTTATATGAAAAACCTGTGATTTGTGGATGGCTTGCTCAACTTCTTGCAATGCATGGATTGCTTCAGGAGTCAAAGTTCTGGGAGAATTAGGTGATGAGTCACCCTTTAAGATGTCAAATAAAGGCTGAAGATCCACAGTTGTTAAGTCAGAGGGAAGGGCAAAGCCAGTTAATGTCTCCCAGTAATTTTTGGAAATCATTGTGTCTTCAAAGAATCAAGTCTGATTTGAATTTTTTGAGTGGATGCGCTTATTGTCTATGATATGACCCAGATAGGAGTGTTGCATTTGAATTTTGTCTGGAGATAGAACCCAACTATAAGTAGCTAATACCTTGGAAAGGGAATCAAATATTGAAAGTAAATGCTGTTGATTTTTATGGGCAATTAGAATATCATCCATATAATGGATGATATTGATGTCATAAAGGCTCAAGACCATTAGAAATATGTTTCTGACATAATGTAGGGCTATTAGCCCACCCTGTGGCAATACCTTCCACTGATATCTTTTCATGGGGGCTTGAAAATTAAAAAAGGGTATGCTAAAAGTGAACCATTCATGATCCAAAGGAGACAAAGGGATGGAAAAGAAACAGTTTTGCAGGTCCAGGACCATTAGATAAAGAGAAGCTGGGATGGCTATAGGAGATGGAAGGCCAGGTTATAAAATGCCTATGGTTTTCATGACTGCTCTTAGGTCTTGCAAAAGTCTCCATGAGCCAGATTTTTTTCCTAATGACAAAAACAGGGGTATTCCAAGGACTATTAGAGAGCTCAATATGGCCCTTTTGAAGTTGATCTTGAACCAACTTTTGACAAGCAAGTAACATCTCCTGAGTAAGAGGCCACTGATCCACCCATACAGGTGTATCTGAGATCCAAGAAATTGGATCAACAGTGGCAAGAACTATCACAGCCCCCATTATAAATGGGTAGAGGAATGGTGTAGAATTTCATTGTGATTCAATAGCAAAACTCCCATTTGCTGTAAGACATCACATCCCCACAAATTAATAGGTATAGGGAAGAAAGCACATAGGGATGAACAGTTCCAGAATGGCCTTCATTGTCAGCCCAAATTAGGGAAGAGCTACTGTGCCAAGAAGCAGGCCAATATGTTTTGGACATGACAGAAATGTCAGCTCCTGTATCTAATAAGCCCTTAAAGGGTTTTCCTTGAACAGGTAACACTAATTCTGGGCATCCCTTTCATATTTGTTGTACCCAATAGGCTTTATCAGATGACCCAAACCCTTGCTCTACCCATGGGGTATTTTGAAGAACCTTACCTGTAATTAAAAGAGGAACCAATACTAGTTGAGCTATTTTCATGTCAGGAGAGACAGTGATGATTCCTTGCCCTGCAGCAGCCATAACTCATATCTCTCCAGTATAACCAGAGTCAATGACTCCAGGAAACACCTGAATGCTTTTTAAAATAAGGCTGCTCTGTCCCAAGATAATCCCTATGCTGCCTGAAGGTAAGAGGCCAAATATACTGCTAGGGATAGCTTGTGGCCCCATAGTAGGGATTAACACAAACCAAGCTGTGGGGCTGAGATCCAATCCCCCACTTCTTCTGGTTGCTCAGGAGAGTTTGGTGATGGATTTTCAGAGGCCAACTCCAGAACTCAGGAAGGATAGATGGACATGCCTGGCCCTGTTTCTCATTTACCCTTGGGGAATACACCAACCCTCTACCGTTGTTTTTGAATGACATTCATTAGCCCAGTGGAGTCCCCTCCAACATCTTGGGCACATATTTGGAGCAGGTGTGGAAGGGGAGTTATCAGGAGAGGAAGCTTGATTACAACATTCCTTTGCAAAGTGACCTCCTTTTCCACATTTAAAACATGTTTTGGATCTACGCCTTGGATCCTTTTTTCCTTGTTCTCTAAAATACTTAGAGAGCATTATATTCACAAGGCAGTGGCAAAAGCTATCCCCTGCATGTATGAGGGCCCAATAACTGCACAGAGACAGACATAGTCAGAAAGTGTCCCCTTCTTAATGGCAAACAGCAGTCTGGCAAGCTGAATTGGTGCTTTCATAAGCCAGCTGCTTGGTCAGCAGCATTCCAGCCTCCCCATCTATCACTAGGCATCGCACGGCCTGTAGCAAATGGGACAAAAAATCTTTACATGGCTCATCAAGACCCTGAGAGATCTTACTAAGTTCTTCCATTTTAGTGCCAGCCATGGGAAGCCTCCTCTAAGCTTGCTGTGCAACAGTATTAATCTGTTGGTAAACATCAGTGGAAAATCCTGTTATACCACCATGGAGAAATCACACTCACCAGCCAACATAGAAAAAGTGACTTCAAGTCCTTCTCTGTGATTGCACTCAGATTGTTCCTGAGCACGTTCAGAAAACTCTGATTTCCACAAAACATATTCACCTCCACTAAGACAGGCGTTTGCTATATTTTTCCAATCTGCTGGTGGGAGAGCTTCAACCACCATTGTCTCAAGTAAGCTTAAATTAAAGGGACCCATAGGCCCATACTTCATATCAGCAGTTTTTAGTTCCTTCAGTTTTAAAACAGAGTGGTGGATACTCCCATACTGCTTGTCCCACTGCATTAAAAGACTCAGTAACAGGATAACGTCTCTAACCCTACAAGCAATCTTCCCCTCTCTCCCATCTCATTAGGAGAGCCTTCTGTAAAGGAGACATTTGACAGGCACGGCATAAGATAGGATAGGGTGTGTCTGAGGCACCTTGGGGCCATGGGAACATGGAGACAATGCCTTTGAATACCTTTTATGATTTCAATGTCAGGACTTCATAAGATTGTCAAAAGCCAAGAAAAAGTCAGAGGACTCAACAGCCAAAGGAGGGCATGGAGGAAATGGCTTGGCAGGAGGTGACTCCACCTCACTATTTCCTCTTTACCCTCTATCTCTTCAATGTATTCCCCAATCCAAGGTATTTCAACAACATCAGTGGGTGAGGAAAGTATATCAGGAACTTCAATAGGTTTAGAGACAGTTAAGACTGCAGGGTCTTTAGAAGCCTCATGGACAGGATGCCAATGAACAGACTCTGATCAAATTCCATAAAGAAAAAGTGTCCACAGGGACCTTAGAAGGACCCACAGTACAATAATGTTCTCGGAGCCATCTCCCAACATGCTCCCAAGTTTCAATATTGACTGTCCCTTCTTCAGGAAACCAGGGGCAGACTTCTTGAGTGTGATGTAAAAATTTTTCTAACTGAATGGAGACCTTGCAGCCCCAAGCTTTAAGCATAGATTTCAAAGCTTGGAGAAAGAGATCCTGCTCTTTGCTCCCTCCTTGCCAAGTTAGTTTTACTCCTGACTATGTGCCTTCATTCCTAAACAGAATAGGTCCACACCCTGAAACATGAGGTTTCCCTCACCTGTTTCCAAGAACTTTTTCCATACTCAGGTCCCTGTTTAGGCACTTGTTGTTGACCAGTATCCAAGGGGAGATGGTGGGGACTTGAAAAAACACACTTATGGGATCAGGAAAGCTACACAGGCTGATGATCTGTGAAGCATCCTAGTTTATTTTACGTTCCTTTTTATAAGCCAGTGGAAAGGACAAATTGTACTGATTAAATAATGTCTGGTACAAAGCTATTTATAGAACATCTTCAGCTGCCATGGTGCTTGAAGATTCACGGCTAACTACTTATCAATAAAATAGGAGCATAAGTTTCACATTTACAGAGCAAGAGCATAAGTTTCTTATTTACAAACGTCTCAGGGTCCTGTATCCAATCAAGCCTCAGACATCAAGGTGTGAGAGAAGGGTGAAGCAGGAAAAATGGGAAGCCAGTCAGGCTGGCTTCTTCCCTAGAATAGAAAGGACTTTGTCAGCTTGCTATTCAGTACCTCACAACTCATTTGTATCACTTTGTGGGGTTCTATTTCATTTAATATTGATCTGATCTTAATGATTTCTATCTACTACTTTTTTGTTGAGTTGTTTTTATTTTTCTAGTTCTTTTAGGTGCAGTGTTCAATTATTTATTTGCAGCCCTTCTATTCCTCCAATATAAGCATTTATCA
>NW_007732188.1:127963-131528 GCF_000696425.1 Galeopterus variegatus
CAACATCATGGTAAATGTAAACGAATTAAATTCCCCACTCAAAAGACACCAACCGACTGATTGGATTAGAAATCTAGACCCAACTATATGCTGTATTCGAGAGATGCACCTCATCTGTAAAGACACACAGATTAATAGATTAAGATAGCCATGTGAACATAAGCCAGAAATGAACAGACTAGCTATTCTTATACCAGATAAAATAGACTTTAAATTACAAGTCATGAAAAGAGACAAGGAAGCCACTATATAATTGGTAAAGAGATCTATCCAGCAAGAAGACATAACAATCATAAATTTATATGGCCCAAATAGGAGAGTACCCAGATATACAAAGGAAACACTATTAGGCCAACAGAAAGATGTAGACCCCAATATGATAATAGTTGTAGACCTGAATACTCTTCTCTAGCATTGGGTAGATCATCAAGAGAAGAAATCAACAGAGAAAAAAAGGATTAAGCTAAACTTTAGGCCAATTGGACCTAGCAGATACTCACAGAATATTTCATCTAGCAACCATAGAATGCACATTTTTCTCATCAGCATGTGAGATATTCTCCAGTATAGACCACATATTAGGTCACAAACAAAGTCTAAACAAATTTTTTTAAATTGAAATAATTTCAATTATCTTTTCAGACCATAACAGATTAAACTAGAAATCAATAATAAGCAAAACTATGGAAACTATAATAACACAATGAAATTAAACATGTTCCTGAACTGCTGTACGGCCGGATACTCCCATACTGCTTGTCCCACTGCATTAAAAGACTCAGTAACAGGATAACGTCTCTAACCCTACAAGCAATCTTCCCCTCTCTCCCATCTCATTAGGAGAGCCTTCTGTAAAGGAGACATTTGACAGGCACGGCATAAGATAGGATAGGGTGTGTCTGCGGCATAAGATAGGATAGGGTTAGGATAGGGTGTGTCTGAGGCACCTTGGGGCCATGGGAACATGGAGACAATGCCTTTGAATACCTTTTATGATTTCAATGTCAGGACTTCATAAGATTGTCAAAAGCCAAGAAAAAGTCAGAGGACTCAACAGCCAAAGGAGGGCATGGAGGAAATGGCTTGGCAGGAGGTGACTCCACCTCACTATTTCCTCTTTACCCTCTATCTCTTCAATGTATTCCCCAATCCAAGGTATTTCAACAACATCAGTGGGTGAGGAAAGTATATCAGGAACTTCAATAGGTTTAGAGACAGTTAAGACTGCAGGGTCTTTAGAAGCCTCATGGACAGGATGCCAATGAACAGACTCTGATCAAATTCCATAAAGAAAAAGTGTCCACAGGGACCTTAGAAGGACCCACAGTACAATAATGTTCTCGGAGCCATCTCCCAACATGCTCCCAAGTTTCAATATTGACTGTCCCTTCTTCAGGAAACCAGCAATATTGACTGTCCCTTCTCTTCTTCAGGAAACCAGGGGCAGACTTCTTGAGTGTGATGTAAAAATTTTTCTAACTGAATGGAGACCTTGCAGCCCCAAGCTTTAAGCATAGATTTCAAAGCTTGGAGAAAGAGATCCTGCTCTTTGCTCCCTCCTTGCCAAGTTAGTTTTACTCCTGACTATGTGCCTTCATTCCTAAACAGAATAGGTCCACACCCTGAAACATGAGGTTTCCCTCACCTGTTTCCAAGAACTTTTTCCATACTCAGGTCCCTGTTTAGGCACTTGTTGTTGACCAGTATCCAAGGGGAGATGGTGGGGACTTGAAAAAACACACTTATGGGATCAGGAAAGCTACACAGGCTGATGATCTGTGAAGCATCCTAGTTTATTTTACGTTCCTTTTTATAAGCCAGTGGAAAGGACAAATTGTACTGATTAAATAATGTCTGGTACAAAGCTATTTATAGAACATCTTCAGCTGCCATGGTGCTTGAAGATTCACGGCTAACTACTTATCAATAAAATAGGAGCATAAGTTTCACATTTACAGAGCAAGAGCATAAGTTTCTTATTTACAAACGTCTCAGGGTCCTGTATCCAATCAAGCCTCAGACATCAAGGTGTGAGAGAAGGGTGAAGCAGGAAAAATGGGAAGCCAGTCAGGCTGGCTTCTTCCCTAGAATAGAAAGGACTTTGTCAGCTTGCTATTCAGTACCTCACAACTCATTTGTATCACTTTGTGGGGTTCTATTTCATTTAATATTGATCTGATCTTAATGATTTCTATCTACTACTTTTTTGTTGAGTTGTTTTTATTTTTCTAGTTCTTTTAGGTGCAGTGTTCAATTATTTATTTGCAGCCCTTCTATTCCTCCAATATAAGCATTTATCACAATAAGTTTCCCTCAGTACTGCTTTTGCAGTATCCCACAGGTTTTGGTATGGTTTGTCTTTGTTTTCATTACTTTCAAGAAATTTTTTGATTTTCTGTTTAATTTCTTCTTGGACCCATAGGTCGTACAGGAGATTGTTGTTTAATTGTCACGTATTTGTAAACTTTCCAGAGTTTCCTCTGTTATTGCTTTCTAGTTTAAATTCATTGTTGTCAAAAAATATAAATGAAATAATTTCAATTTAATAAAACTTTTTTGAGCCTTGATTTGTGACCTAACATGTGGTGTATCCTGGAGCATGTTCCTTGTGCTGATGAGAAAAATATATATGCCGTGGTTGCTGGGTGAAATGTTTTGTAGATGTCTGTCAAGTCCAACTGGTCTAAACTGCAGTTGAAATCATGTGTTTCTGTTGATTTTTCATGTAGATGATCTGTCCTATGAAGAGAGGGGAACTCAGGTCCCCAACTACTGTAATATTAGAGTCTATCTCTTTCTTTAAGTCTAATAGCATTTGCCTTAGTATCTGGGTACTCCAAAGTTGGATGAATATATATGTATTATTAGTATGTCTTCTTACTGGGTAGATCCCTTTATTGTTAATCCAGTCAGTCTGTGTCTTTTGAGAGGTGTGTTTAATCCATTTATATTGAGTTACTATTTAAATATGTTGACTTACTCCTGTCATGTTGATTTTTCTTTGGATGTTGTAAATACCTTTTGTTCCTTTATTTCCATTTTATCATTTGTCTTCTGTTTTTGTTGTTTTTTTTTTTTTGAGGTGGTTAGATAGAAGATTTTTTTCTCTTTAACATTAGCATTTTTGTTGTATTAAGGGGTTTTATTCTTTCTTTTGTATTCATAGTAGCAATTATTGTTGTCCATATATGAGATGTATTAAGGGGTTTTATTCTTTCTTTTGTATTCATAGTAGCAATTATTGTTGTCCATATATGAGATGCATTACTCCCTTCAGAATATCTTGTAGGGCTGGTCATGTGGTGGTGAACTCCCATAGTATTTGTTTTTGTTAGAAATATATTATCTCCCTCATTTCCAAAAGATAGACTTGCTGGGTATAGTAGTCTTTGATGGCAAATTTTGTCTTTACGTATTTTGAATATATCACCTTATCATCTTCTTGCCTTTAGGGTTTCTGATGAAAGATCAGTTGTTAGTCTGTTGGTGCCTACCTTATAGGTAACCTGATGTTTTTGCCTATTACTTTTTTTTTTTTTTTTTTTTTTTTTTTTTTTTTTTTTCC
>NW_007732188.1:132528-139176 GCF_000696425.1 Galeopterus variegatus
GTCTTTTGTCTTTTTTCCATGTCCGGCAACGGATCGCAACCCTCAGTGTCGCCCCCGTACCGGACCGGGACCGGCAACGGGATTGCAAGCCTCGGCGTTGCTCCCACGCCTCGCTCAGCCAGTGAGCGGGAGCCGGTCTGTATGTGGGATCCGAACCCTCGGACGGGAGCGCCGCCGCGCTTCCCAAGCGGCGCACTATCCAGTGCGCCACCGGGCCGGCCCATTGCCTATTACTTTTAAGATTCTCTTTGTCTTTGAGATTTTCAAATTTCATTACAATGTACCTTGCAGAGGAAGTTTTTGGATTGAAATGGTTCTGGGATCTTCGATCCTCCTCTACCTGAAAATCCATTCTCTCCCTATATCTAGGAAATTTTCTGCTTTCATTTAATTGAATATACTTTCAATGCCTTTTTCTTTTTCCTCCCCTTCTGGAACATCCATCATTTGGATGTTTGTGCGGCTTCAAGTTCTCTGCTTGTTCTCTTTGACTTTTTTTTTTTTTATTCTTTTTTACTTTCTTTCTTTTTTTTTTTTTTTGGTTTGGTCCACTGTGTTATTTTGAAAAGGCTGTATTCAAGATCATGAATTCTTTCTTCTGCTCATTGTGGCAGGCTGTTAAAGCTCTTAGTTGTGTTTCAAATTTCATTTAATGACACTTCCAGTTACATGAGTTCTGCTACATTCTTTTTTGTAGAGCAACAGTCTCTTTGTACATTTCCTCCTTCAGATTCTGGATACTTTTCTTATTTTGTTGTGCTTTCTGCGTCATCTTCTAACTCAATGAGTTTCCTTGGGATTGTTGCTTGAAATTCCTATTCAGTCATTTCAAGGACTTCCTGCTCTATATGGTCTGGTACATGAAAATTATATTCCTTTGGTAGTGTCATAAGTTTTACTTCTCATATTTCTACTATCTCTATATTGGTCTCTAATTGCCTGGTAGAGCAATTGTTTTCTCCTGATACTCCAGAGTGGGTTTTGAGGACAGGGAGTTCCTTTTGTTGATGTGTTTTATACTGACTACTGAATGGGTGATTTAGTACTGGTTTCAGGTAGATTCAGTAGTGTAGTCTCCATGTAGACACTTTCATAAAATTCAGTCTTGGAATTGTACATGGGTACAAAAAAATTATTAAAAATCTCTAGAAAAGTTTTTAAATATTTTGAAGTAAATATAAGTGAAAAGGTGACTCATCTAAATTTGTGGAATGAAGAAATAGGAATCCTTTCAAAAAATTACAGTATTGAACGCATATATTAAAAAAAAAAAGAAACAGCTAAAGTCAATAAGCTAAGTTTGTATCTTTGGAAACTAGAAAAAAAGAAAGAAAATTAAATTAAAAGGAAGCAGAAAAAAATTAGAGCAAAAATAAAATTAAGAAATTGAGAGAAAATTGTCAACAAAAGAGCTAATTCCCCAAAAAGATCAATAAAATTGATAAACCTACAACTAAGTGAACTAAAAACATAATGACACAAAACACATATTACTAATATCAGAAATGAAAAAGAGAAAATCACTACAGAGCCTATGAACATTAAAAGAAATAAATACTATGAACAACACTGACCACAAATTTGATAACCTAGATGAAATTGACCAATTCCTTGAAAGACACAATTTCCTAAAACTTACAAACACTAAAACATAGTATTAGAATAGGACTATTTCTATTATGAAAACAGAGTAAAAAAAAACCAAACAAACTTCAAAACAGAAAGCACCTGGGTCCAATGTGTTTACTGGGGAATTCACTGAAACATTTATTTGTTTTTAATTTAATTTTTATTTTTATTTCTTTTTTTTTTTTTTTCCCTTTTTTATTTGTCTTTTTTCGTGTCCGGCAACGGATCGCAACCCTCAGTGTCGCGCCCGTACCGGACCAGGACCAGCAACGGGATCGCAACCCTCGGTGTTGTGCCCGCACCTCGCTCAGCCAGTGAGAGGGAACCGGTCTGCATGTGGGATCCGAACCCTCGGCGGGAGCGCCACCGTGCTCCCAAGCGGCGCACTGTAGCAGTGCGCCACCAGGCCGGCCCTTATTTTTATTTCTTAAAGATGGCTGGTAAGGGGATCTTAATCGTTGACTTGGTGTTGTCAGCACTATGCTCTCCCAAGTGAGCTAATTGACCATCCCTTTATGGGGATCTGAAACCTTGGCCTTGGCGTTATCAGCACCACTCTCCCAAGTGAGTCACAGGCCAGCCCCATCCAAACATTTAAAAGGAAGAAATTATACCAACTCTTTGCCATCTATTTCAGAGAATAAATGATCAGATACCTCACAACATATTCTACAAGCACAACACTAAATACCAAAAACAGACAAAGATATTACAATGAAAAAGTAGAAACCATTATTGCACATGAAGATACAAATATCACCAAGAAAATATTCAAAAACCTAATCAAACAATGTTCACAAAGAATTATGCACCACAACCAAGTAGTATTTACAACGCAAGGCTTGTTCAGTACTTGAACATCAATTAATTTAATCCTTCACATCAAAACACCACAAACAAAGAAATTAGATAGTATATCAACAGATTCAGAAAAAGCCTTGGACAAAATACAGCACCCATTCATCATAAAAATTCTCAGTCAATTGGAAATAGAGGGGAACTTCACAACTTGATAAAGACTATATACAGGAAACTGTAGTTAACATTAGTATTCATGATGAAATACACAAAGCTTTCCCAGAAAATCAGGAACAAGGCAAGAATGGGCCCTCTCACCACTCACAACATTGCACTAAAAGTACTTCATACTGCAATAACAGAAGAAAATGAAATAAAAGATTACAGACAGGGAAAAATAAATCAATAAAATTGTCTTTGACTGCATCTGATAGGAGTATCTGTGTAAAAAATTCTAGTAAATAAATGAAAAATCTCCAGCAATTAATAAGCTATTGCAGCAAGATTGCAGGACACAAGGTTAGTAAACAAAATTTTATCACGTTTCAACATACCAGCAATGACCAAGTAGAATCTTGAATAAAAAACACAATACTATGTGTCAGAACCTCAAAAAGTGAAATAGTTGCAAATCATCTACATCATAAGAAATTAACATGAAGAATACATAATAAAAAGTCTTCCACAGCTATATGACAACAAAACAAATAACGTGTTTAAAAAACAAGAAAATGAAGGGGCTAGTAGCAATATGCCAGACGTATATCTACCCCTTTTAATAACTAGATTAAGTATAATTAGTATAAATATTCTACTTATGGCAAAAACTATCAGAATTGATAGGAAAGTAAGACCCAACAATATGCTATCCAGAGACATACACTTTAAATTCAAAGACACAAAGAGACTGAAAGTTAAAAAATTAAATTAAAAAATACTACACAAACACTAATTATGAAAAGCTTTAGTGGAAATATTAATACTAGATAAAAGAAGCTTCAGCACAAAATATAGTACCAGAAATAAATGGAGCACTGAAGGATATGGGACACACTATTGTCTCTGATAGCATGGAAAATGAAAAAGGTATCTCACCCTCTCAGGGGTCTGCCAAAGGAGACTTCTGTGAACAATGGGAAAAGTGCTACCTGGTCTCTTCTCTTTGTCACTAAGAAAATATGAGAAGAGAGAGAAATTAAAGAGGCTGGCTGGCCAGATTACTAAGATGGTTAGAAATGGATTTGATTACACCACAGTCAAGGGTTTGGATCCCCACATAGAGCATCCATCAATAAATAAATAAGTAACAATAAAACAAAGATGTTCAATTTTCAAACAAAATTTAAAGGGAATGTATAGGAGCAAAAACTTGCTGATTTTGAAGTAAAACTACTTTTTGATCCAAGTTTTTCCAATAAAATATTTTCAAAGACACAAACTACTTTGTAGCAAGAATCATAGTGTTTTGTAAAAAAAATATATATTTCCAGTATTTCAAGTACCATAGGGTATGATACATAGACAGTGCCTGATAAACAATAAAACTTCTTAAGAAATAGCTGCCTCAGAGACAAGGGGAGGCCAGAGAAAAAAAGGCACAGAGGTAGCATTGGTATAATGGATTACAGTACAATAGAAGCCTCTGCTTCTTAAAGAGGTATACAGGGGGCTGGCCCATGGCTCAGTTGGGAGAGCATGGTGCCAACAAAACCAAGGTTAAGGGTTAAGATCCCCTTACCAGCCATCTTAGAAAAAAAAATTTTTTAAAGATGTACACAGGGTATGGGCCGGCCCGGTGGCGCACTGCTGTAGTGCGCCGCTTGGGAAGCGTGGCGGCACTCCCTCCAAGGGTTCGGATCCCACATACAGACTGGTTCCCGCTCACTGGCTGAGCGAGGCGCGGGAGCAACACCGAGGGTTGCGATCCCGTTCCCGGTCCTAGTCCGGTACAGGGGCGACACTGAGGGTTGCGATCCATTGCCGGACACGGAAAAAGACAAAAAGGAAAAAAAAAAAAAAAAAAAAAAAAGATGTGCACAGGGTCATTATTTGTATCAAAAGGGCAAAATTAGAAAAAAAAATTTAACAGGGCCATTGGATTTTCAGGCATTTAAAAAAATGCAGTGCAGAAGCAGGAGGCATCTTTTCCAGTGACCAACACAAGGCCCAAATCAAAGAACTAAACCAGGTGCCAATGGGCACAACTAACTGCACAGACCAGGGTCTGCAGGTTGCCCCCCTTACCACCCACTCTGTCTAAAGGGAAGTACCCACATGTTTATGAAATTCTCCTCACTGTGAGCTGGCCACATGTCAAGCAGATGAAGATAACAGGCCACTGGACATGACTTAGTTGGGTTTTCAGTCAATTTTATAACGGTAGAAGATTTCTAGGGCTCGAGAGGGGCAAAGTATATTTTCCATGTGGTAGAAACTTGTGGCCAGAGAGCAAACTGTGGCCTATTAAAGATTGCTGGATATTCTTATTATTCCTCTTATTGAGAGGTGGAATCTAATAGCCTTCCTCTTGAATCAGGGCCAGTCTTAGTGATGTGCTTGACTAAGAGAACGTGGTGGGAAACATGCTTTGGTATCTGAGTGGAGATAACAAATAGCCTCTTCCTGGGCCTCTGCCTAGGCCTCTTGGACACTTGCCCTGGAGAAGGCTGACAAACCTGATTACCCTGAGACTGCCAGGCTATGAGAAAGTCCACCTGGACACAAAGAGAGAGCCAGATGTCTGCCAAATGTTCCCAGGCACTAGTGTTCTTCCACATTAGACCAGACACATCATGCAACAGCCAACGCACACTGCCCTTTTACAGGCTTAACCACAACATTCCAACATAGAGTGAGGAAGAAATTCTAATTCTAAGTAACTAAGTTTTGTGACACTTTGTTACACAGCTGATCACTGGAACACCAAAAAAGTCATTAGAGACCATAGACAGTACTCTTAATGCAACAGGAGGCATTTAGGTTCACATTGAACATTAGGTTCAAAATAAATAAAGCCAGAGTTCTAGTAACAAGATGGCGACGGGTCTGGAGCGGATGTGCCAGAGGACAGAGCGAGCCTGAGAAGTGTGCGCTGTGCTGCCAGAGTACTATTTGCATTTCCAAGAGCAACAAAAAACAAATAAATCACTGATCAACTAATGTACAATGAAAAAAAGCAACTACAGTCTCGAGGTTTTAGGGCCGATGCAAAAGAAGATTCCTGAGAGCGCCCTAACCGCACCGGGAGACCGAGCAGCCCAAGGCAACAAAGGCCAGGAAGGACAGCAGCGGCAACACAGAGACGGAGAGGAAGGTGCGGGACCGGCCCAGCTCTGGGAGCTTTGTGAGTGACCCCCAGCCCAGCCCCGCATGGGATAACAAATAGCCTCTTCCTGGGCCTCTGCCTAGGCCTCTTGGACACTTGCCCTGGAGAAGGCTGACAAACCTGATTACCCTGAGACTGCCAGGCTATGAGAAAGTCCACCTGGACACAAAGAGAGAGCCAGATGTCTGCCAAATGTTCCCAGGCACTAGTGTTCTTCCACATGAGACCAGACACATCATGCAACAGCCAACGCACACTGCCCTTTTACAGGCTTAACCACAACATTCCAACATAGAGTGAGGAAGAAATTCTAATTCTAAGTAACTAAGTTTTGTGACACTTTGTTACACAGCTGATCACTGGAACACCAAAAAAGTCATTAGAGACCATAGACAGTACTCTTAATGCAACAGGAGGCATTTAGGTTCACATTGAACATTAGGTTCAAAATAAATAAAGCCAGAGTTCTAGTAACAAGATGGCGACGGGTCTGGAGCGGATGTGCCAGAGGACAGAGCGAGCCTGAGAAGTGTGCGCTGTGCTGCCAGAGTACTATTTGCATTTCCAAGAGCAACAAAAAACAAATAAATCACTGATCAACTAATGTACAATGAAAAAAAGCAACTACAGTCTCGAGGTTTTAGGGCCGATGCAAAAGAAGATTCCTGAGAGCGCCCTAACCGCACCGGGAGACCGAGCAGCCCAAGGCAACAAAGGCCAGGAAGGACAGCAGCGGCAACACAGAGACGGAGAGGAAGGTGCGGGACCGGCCCAGCTCTGGGAGCTTTGTTAGTGACTTCCAGCCCAGCCCCGCTTGGGGGCAAAGGCTCGCCCGGCCCCCGCCTATCACACCAGGCTAGGCACTTTCATCAGCGCTGCCTCCATTTTCTCCGGGG
>NW_007732189.1:0-4503 GCF_000696425.1 Galeopterus variegatus
CTCTAATAAATTTCAACCACTATATTATTATTTTAAAACTAATATTAAGTTTCCAAATGGTGATTATTTACCAATTATAACAGGTGCTTAGTCACTGCCAGTTAATGCTGGCCAAAAATGAAATTCGTCTTAGAAGAAAACAGAATTTGATAAGTCATCATTTAAATAAAATTACACTCAAATTGAATCCTAGCAGTAGTCGTCTTTGCTTTTCCCAGATTTTATCTAAAGGCAAATTACCCCTATAAGGGAAGAACTACATTTAATTTCAGACATNAACAGAATTTGATAAGTCATCATTTAAATAAAATTACACTCAAATTGAATCCTAGCAGTAGTCGTCTTTGCTTTTCCCAGATTTTATCTAAAGGCAAATTACCCCTATAAGGGAAGAACTACATTTAATTTCAGACATATGCAGGCACTGTCAGCCCTCCATATCCATGGGTTCCTTATAAGCAAATTGAGCTAACTGCAGTTTGAAAATATTCAGGAAAAAGCCAACAAAAAATAACGATACAACAATAAAAATAATAAAAATTAAAAATATATAGTATAGCTACTTACATGGCATTTACATTCTATTATAAGTAATTCAGAGATGATTTAAAGTAGACAGGAGGATATGTATAGGTTATATGCAGATATTATGCCACTTTACATAAGGGACTTGAGCATTTGTAGATTTTGGTAACTGGGGGTCTTGAAACAAATCCCCTGTGGATACCAAGCTATGACCGTATATCAAGCAGTATTGCCAGCATTAACTGGTAATGGCTAAGTATCTATTATAATGTATCAAGAATCACCATTTTGGAAACTTACTAATATTAGTCTTAAAATAATAATGTAGTGGTTGAAGTGTATTAGGAGAAAGAGGCAGAAGGATGTATATACACATATACATATATGTGTGTTGTGGGATTACATGGCAACTCTTTGAGTGCTTGGCTGGCAGCATCCATACCCCGATAAAGTAACCCTCGGGAATCGGTGCATGACCAGTGAGCACTGTGGAAGTGGCTGAGCCTGTACTTGAACCATTCGCTCCATCGTCTTACATACCATAGTCTTCTCAGTGAGGATCACCATAGATAGGTCTATGAGATAGTCTATCAGGAAGAAATTATCAGTCTTTTCTTGTAATTTATTTCTTATATAAAAGAAATACATGAAATTTGGAGAGTAAGTTGTATTCATGGGGTTATCTTACTGTCTATTTTAATTTGCTTGCTAGCCCAGTCTCATGGATTAGAACAGTGTTTATTATTTTTTTTTCCTGTTATTTAGGGAGCACTTTTGTAGACATTTGATGATGTCTAGATCAGATATCAGAAGAATTAGATTCTTCATTAAACATTTTTCATGTGAAATTAAATTTCCAATTCTTAGAATTTTATGTGGACATCATTGGCTAATACTCATATTCTTTTAGTGAATATATGTGTGCTTACATAGAGATTCCAGTTTTTGTGAGTATTATGTAGGGAGGCCTTTGGGTCAACTTTGACACCAAGATCTTAGAAAATTTGATTTTCTATACTACGTTGCAAGGAACAAGCATAGTTTTTTCCAGTCTCGTAGATGGTCATTTGAATATCTATGGTAATTCCTTATAAACTGTTACAGGAATTATTCAACTGAGCATATTTTGTTTCAGAACTCCCTTAATTTCCTCTGTGCTTTGCAAAATGGAAATGAATTTGGAATTTCATGGGATTCTAACCATCATCACAAAGAAGTGCTGATTTTGTCATTCTTACCCATTTCATCTCAGGGACAGAACAGTACAATGCACTCCAAAGGTAATATCCAATTTTTAATAAATTTACTTTCTATGGCTTGTTTTAAATAATATTTTTCTATAATCAAGTACAAAATTAGCTTTGTGAAGTGTCTGTTAATCCAAACAGTGTGAAGCGTTATCTGGTGAATCATCTGAGGCTTTCCCCTTCTTTCTTTCCAAGATTTTTGTGCTTCCTCCCTTTAGAATAACATCAGAAACAGCCTTGTAGAGTTACATTTGTTTATTTTATATGAAGGTACATAATAAACCATCCTATCTCTGCATGTTTGACAAATGGACATGTATATTTCTCATCTTTCCATATTTTACTATTTCCACAGATTGGCATGGACCAAAAACTGGGTTTGAGATTTGATGCCATCTTCTTGAGATGTGACATGAAGGAAAGTATTGAGAGTAATTCTGTCATCTCATCCTCAAGAGTCAGTGGGAATTCTCACATGGTAAGCATTTTGTTCTAAGAATACTGACATTTCTCTTAGGGAGTCATGATACTTGTGACATTGAGTCCCTGGCCATGCTGGTCAACCATTGGGCTGGTCGTTGGCTGTGATGCTGGTCTCCATGATTGAATAGTGTGGGTCATTGAGTCCCAGTGCGACAGAAAGCTGGGTGATCAGTGTCTGCCACATAGTTCAGGCTAAAGGTCCCTTTTATAAATGTGCCTGGATCAATGATGACTACAAAATGAATCTGAACAAAATGAGTGACCAAGCCACTTCTGTGATCTGAGGTTCAGCACGGGGACCATGCTAGGCACACATGTGAAGCAAGTTCAGATAGTCAGGTAGTAGTGTGCACAGGGACAAGTTTTATTTGGAAGCTATCCTGACCACATATGTCAGAGGAAATGAATTGGACGGTTGTCTATAAATATCTCATTTTGGAATAAAATAGCTACTTCTTTGGTGGTTGACTGGCAGCATCTATACACTGTAGTAAACACTCCCTGAGGCCAGCACATGAGACATGACTGTGCCTACCCTTGAGCCATTCATACAATTGCCTTACATATTGTGATCATCTGAGTGAAGAGCAGTCTATTGAGGTCAATTAGGTGGTCAGTTCAAAAGATATTATGGGTCCTGTCAATAATTTTTTAGATAGAGGAAATGTCTGGAAAATGAAGAGTAGTTTCTAGTCATGGAAATATCTCAGATCATATTTAAATTTGCTTACTAACCCATTCCAAGAATTTGTACATTTTTTTTCTGTCACTGAAAGAACAATTTTCTAGACATTTGAGTGATTCAAGCAAAGGCTGCTTTAAACATTTTAACTGTGAAATTATTAAATTTTCGGTTATCTCAACTTTATATGGATTTTATTGGCTAATATTTATAATTTTTAGTGGATTTCCTATGCACTTTAAGAGAGATCCTACTTTTTATGAGTGATACTGAGGTGGCCTTTGGGAAAAGTTTGAGTAAGTCTTAGAGAAAAGTACTTTCAGCACTTTTCTGGTGCGTGGAATAAGTGTACTTTTGTCTTACACAGATTGTCGATGAATATATATGATTAATTCCTCTTATCGGTAAACATTAATTCAATTTGGAAGATTTTCTTTCTTAGCTTCTCTAATTTCCCCTGTGGTTTGTAGGTTCAAAGTGATATTGGAATTGCATGGATTTCTTACTGCCACACCATTGAAGGGCTGATTTTGTCACTTCTTCCAGCTTCCTTATCTGAGAAGGAAGACAACAATATACTCTTGAGGTAATATCTAATTTTTTATAATTTGGGGGGGGTTATTTTTCTTGTTTTAAGTATAATAGTCCCTTCTTGTCTGCGGGGAATTTGTTCCAAGGCCCCTGGTTGGTGCTTGAAACCACAGGTAATACCGAGCTCTATATATACTATGTTTTGTCCTAGACATACCTTTGATAAAGTTTAACTTATAAATTAGGCGCAGAAAGAGATTAATAATAATAACTAATAATAAAATAGAACAATTATAGCAATATACTGTAAGACATGTTATGTGAATGTGGTCTTTCTCCCTCTCTCAAAATATCTTATTGTACTGTAGATCTTAGCGGTCTCAGCATTTTTTTTTTTTCCTTTCCTTATTAAGTCAAGAACTTTTACCTTTCATTAAAGGAAGCACCTCATGACTTCTTTTTTTGTATCTAAATTGCCAGCATCACTACTCTTGCACTTTTCAGCCATTATTAAGTGCAATAAAATAAGGGTTACTTGAACACAAGCACTGCGATACTGCAACAGTTGATCTGATAACAGAAATGGCTACTGTATGACTAACGGACAGGTGGGAAGCATATACAAAGTGGATACTCTGGACAAAGGGATGATTCTTGTTCTGAGCAGGACAGAACAGGATGGCACGAGATTTCACCATGATATTCATAATGGTGTGCAATTTAAAACTTAAGAATTATTTCTGAAATTTTCCATATATGAGGGTATTTCAAAAGATATATGGAAAAGTAGAATTAAAAGATAATACAAGGGCCGGCCCGGTGGTGCACTGCTATAGTGCGCCACTTGGGAAGCGCGGCGGCACTCCCGCCGAGGGTTCGGATCCCACATACAGACCAGCCGCTCACTGGCTGAGCGAGGTGTGGGAGCAACACCGAGGGTTGCGATCCCATTGCCGGTCCCGGTCCGGTACGGGCGTGACACTGAGGGTTGCGATCCGTTGCCGGTCACGAAAAAAAAAAAGACAAAAAGGAAAA
>NW_007732189.1:5327-8813 GCF_000696425.1 Galeopterus variegatus
AAGCCTAAAGACTTTCCAAAAATCTCTTAGAATTGATAAACTATTTCAGTCAAGTTGCAGGATACAAAATCAGCATCAAAAATCAGTAGTGTTTTTATACTCCAGCAATGAACTAGCAGAAAAAGAAATCAAGAAAGAATGAATGAAAGAAAGAAAGTAAGCAAGCAAGAAAAGACCACAACCATATGTTGAACTTTCAGAAGGAGAGAACAAACCTAAGGACACTAGAGATGGTGGGGGGATGGGGTGCGGGGGGGAGTGATAGGTCTGGTAAGGGGCATAAAGAAATATTGCAATTTCTAATAATGAATATGCTAATAATAAAAAATAAAAAAAGATAGGTAGCCCATTTACGACAGGCACACACATACACAAAAAAACAGGAATAAATTTAATAAAGGAAATAAAAGATCTCTACAACAAGAACTACAAGTCACTGTTGAAAAAATTAATGAGGAAACAAAAAGATGGAAAGACATTCCATGTTCTCAGGTTGGAATAATTAACATTTTGAAAATGTCCCTGCTACCCAAAGTGATCTACAGATTCAATGTAATACCCATCAAAATACCAATGATATTCTTCACAGAAATAGAAAAAAAAAATCCCAACATTCATATAGAACAGCAAAAGACCCCGAATTGCCAAAGCAATCCTGAGCAAAAAAGTAAAGCCAGAGGCATAACTCTGACTTCAAATTATACTATTCAAAGCTATAGTAAGCAAAACAGCATGGAACTGGCATTAAAAGCAGGCACTCGGACACAATGGAACAGAATAGATAACCCAGAAATCAACTCATATACTTACAGCCAACAAATCTTCGACAAAGGCACCAGGAATGTACAATAGGGAAAAGACTACCTCTTCAGGCAGTCTTCTTGCTGGAAAAACTGGACATCCTATATGCAGAAGAATGAAACTAGGCCTGTTTCTCTCACCATATACAAAAATCAACTCAAAGTAGATTAAAGACTTAAATATAATACCCAAAACTATCAATCTCCTAAAACATAGAGGAAATAGTTCAGGAAGTAGGACTGGGCAAAGACTTTGTGAGTAAGACCCCAAAAGCACAGGCAACAAAAGAAAAAATAAATAAATGGGATTATATCAAACTAAAAAGCTTCTGCACAGCAAAAGAAACAACAGAGCACAAAGACAACCTACAGAGTGGGGGAAAATATTTGCAAACTATGCATCCAACCATGGAGTAGTATCCAGAATATACAAGGAAATAAAAAACTTAACAGCAAAAAAACAAATAATCTGACTCGAAAAAAATTGAGCAAAGTAGCTGAATAGGCATTCCTTAAAGGAGCATGTGTGAATAGACAACAGACCTGAAAAAATGCTCAGCATCACCAAGCATCAGAGAAATGCAAATCAAAACCACATTGAGATATCATCTCACCCTAGGTAGGCTGCCCATTATCAAAAAGACAGAGAATAACAGATGCTGGTGAGAATGGAGAGAAAGGGGAACCCCCTGCACTGTTGGTGGGTCTATCAATTAGTACAGTCATTGTGGAAAATGGCATAGAGGTTCCTCAAACAACTGGAGATAGAACTACCGTGTGACCCAGCAATTCCACTGCTGTGTATATACCCAAAGGAATTGAAATCATCATGTTGAAGGG
The DNA here is from genome assembly GCF_000696425.1 of Galeopterus variegatus. Lineage (NCBI taxonomy): Eukaryota > Metazoa > Chordata > Mammalia > Dermoptera > Cynocephalidae > Galeopterus > Galeopterus variegatus. The sequence continues at coordinate 6,968 of NW_007732189.1, forward strand.
ATATCTGCACTCCTGTGTTTATTGCAGCTCTATTTACATAAGCCAAGATGGAACCAACCTAAATGCCCATCAACAGATGACTGGATAAGGAAAATGTGGTATACATACTCAGTGGAGTACTACTCTGCCATAAAAATAATGAAATACTGACATTTGCTGCAACATGGATGAACATAGAGAAAATTATATTAAGTGAAAAAATCAGGCACAGAAAGAGAAATACTGCATGTCCTCAACTTGTAAGTGGGAGCTAAAAAAATAAACATTTTTTTAAAAAGAGAAAGATATAATAATCACAATAATACACTGAACTTTCAAAAGGAGAGAACAGAACTGAGGTTACCAGAAGCGGGAAAGTGGGAGGCAAGAAGTGGGTAAAGGAGGAATTGATAAAGGGCCATGAAAAAGGATTACATGGTGTAACGTTGAATGTACTAATTATCCTGACTTGAGAATCACATATTGCACACAGGTATTGATATTCAACTCTGCACCCCACAGATATCTACAAATATGTTTCAATAAAAAATAATTTATTGAGCATGAATGAGTAAATGAAGGAAAAATAAATGCTCTGTTTTAACAGGACTTGTGAAGCTAAAATATTTATCTTCCTAAATCAATTAACTTCCTTTATTTTTCTCAAACTGTCACTCTTTTTTTTTTCTCATTTCATTTCTCTGAAGGAATTCTCTACTTTACTAGCAAAGAGAGGGTGTCAAAGATTTATGATTCTATCTTTAATGATAATAGGTGTTACGAATATCTATTGCTGTGTAGCAAACATCCCAAAACATAATGGCTTAACAACAAGAAATATTTATGAATCTCCTGTTTCTGAAACCTGGGCTGGAGTTCATTTGCTCCATGTGCTATCTACTAGAGCTGAAATGTCTAAAATGTAAGACTGCTTCTTTACTCACTGTGTCCAGAACCTAGTTGGGACAACTGGAACAGCTGACGGCTGGCCAGCCATGTCTCTGTTTCTCGTTCCACATGGCTAGCTTGGGCTTCCTCACAGGGAGGTGGTCTCCGGGTAGTTGAACTTCTTATACTGCACCTCTGAGGAAGCAGAAGCTGTCAGTGCTCTTAAAGGCTTGACCTAGAACTAGCAGAGTCGTATCCACTGCATTCTATTGGTCTAAGAAGGTTACAGGGCCAGGACAGATTCGAGGGGAGGAGAAGTAGACTCAATTTCTTGGTGTGAGGAGTGGCGTGTGTATACAAGGAGGGAAGGTATCGATGGTGGCTATCTTTGGAGTTTATATACCACAATAATGAGGCGGTTCTTCTCGGGTTGCCTGACTTTCTGCCCTGGAAATGCTGTGACTGTGCCAGGCTGGGGTGATGAACAAGGCAGTGTGTGAAGTCAGCTGATATTGCACCCTCCTTACCCCTCACTTGATGCTGCTGACATGTTGATATTACTTCTTGCTTTGGTGTGGCAAGAGCTTCAGCCAAGCCACTGCTGCCAGACACCTGCCTATCTGTCCTAAAATATGACTAATTATCATTATTAGGGTTCATTGGCTTTACTGAACACCTGTCTTCTGCAAAATCAAATGAGTTTCATGAAGACTTTTCCATTAATCATCACAGCATCTCCGAGAGTTTGAAGGAGGTAGGTGCGTTCTCCTTTTAGAAATGAAGAAGGTGAAACTAAACGAAGTTTTAGGAAGGTTGAACAAGATCACACAGCTGGTCAGCTGGAATGAGGGGACGAGGCAATGTGTGTGTATGTGAGAGTGTGTGTGTGTGTGTGTGTGTGCGTGCGTATGTGTGTGTGAGAGAAACAGAGAGAGAGAGAGAGAGAGAGAGAGAGAGAGAGAGAGAGAGAGAGAGAGAG
>NW_007732189.1:9623-10181 GCF_000696425.1 Galeopterus variegatus
TAAGTGACTCATAATGGGCACCGAATAAATGGGAATGGTTGTTATCATAAGTTTTGTCCTCTTAGGAATGTTAATATGTTAATTGAAATACGATAAACAAAGAGCCTTCTTTCTTTATTCTATACCTATCAATTTTCAAAAACAACAGAACTGCATAATAGTTAGCTGGTTTGTTTGATATTAAATGCAGCCAAGTTTGTACATTTATACCTAGATTGTGAGAGCTTTAAAAGTTAATGTCTCTGGGCATTTGTATCCTCATCTGTAAATTAACAGAGCTGGACCAGATGATCTCTAAGGTTTTTTGCATGACATCTGCAGTTCAATAGGAACTAGAAAAAGCCTTTCACTTCTTTACTCAAGCCATCATTTGTGACCATTTGCCCTCTAGTGGCAAAAACGAAAGAGAAAAATTCCTAGTGAGAAAAACTTTCATGTCTACACCCCCGTTAAAATCTGATAAATGTTTTGATAAATGCTTAGACTTGCTTCAATACTGTGTTAGTTATGTCTATGTAAAAACTATTCTCATAATTATCAGCTCAAAACAACAAACAT
>NW_007732189.1:10905-13096 GCF_000696425.1 Galeopterus variegatus
ATGAATACAATTTTGTATGTATGTATATAATATATACACTTTATATGTATATAACTAATATAAAATAGTTACATAGTAATTACATGTTTATTAATGTATAATATATGTCATACATGAAATATGTAAAGCCTACTTTACCTTGTTTATAGATTATGTGCATGTGTGTGTGTGTCTGTGTGTATGTGTAGCAGCCATCAAAACAAAAATATGCGTGGACCTGATAAACACCAAACTTGGCATAAGTGGTTAACTGGAGCTTTTGATGTAACTCTTAGGAAAAAGAAACTCTTCTGTTGAGAATGCACGCACTAGAGTTGCTGATAGACATAGGAGGGAAGGAGAAAAGAAAGGAAGGAAGGAGGGAGGGAGGGAAGGAGAAAGAGAGAACACATGTCAGTGATTGAGAGAGGGCATGAATGTCTTTATGACACTGTTGAGCTCCTAGATCCATGCTCAAGTTTACAAGACAATAAATTCTCTTTTCTACTTAAGCTACATTGAGTTTCTATGACTTGTAGTCAAAGATGTCTTGAGAAGTATAGCTGTATGCAAGCATCTAAATCATACAGAAATTTTAATTGTAGAAGCCATGTGCTCATTTACTAATGTTAAGGAGTGCCTCCATCCTCTCTGCCTCTCTTGAGGAGCTCTAAGAGCACAGGACTCTCATGCTTATAAGACCAGATCCGGTCTTCCAAGACACTCCTCACATGTTGCTTTAAGGCAAGGACTCTTAACCTGGTAGCCTGATCCTCCAGGGGTTCTATGGAGGTGTGTTGTTATGTGTACCCAAATATATGGGCTTTTCTTGTTGCTTTGAGTTGCTTAGCCCCCCACGGATCTGCCACCCCTCTTCCCCTAGGTGATGGAGATGAAATGATTACTCAAAGCCCATCTCCTCTGAGCAGTGAGAGGCCCTGAAGCGGTCAATCTCCCACTGGAACCCTCAAGCAAGAGGGAACCCTTCCTTGGGAAATTAATGCCAAATTGGGGTTCTCTTCCTACATTTATTTTCCAGACCAGGAAGTTACAGAAAGAGAACAAAGGTGGGGATATAGTTAACAATATAGGCTGGTAACTTTCAGTGAAACAAGCCAGATGAAATTCCAGTAAGGCAATTAAGTGGTCCTACTAACAACAGTTTGATCTTAGCAAACATTCTGTCTTTTCTCAGTATCTTTACATAACAATCAGTAACTGGTCTGTCTTTGAGCCAGCAACCTGCTGTGCCACAATCCTTATCTTGCAACAGACACTTATAGCCTGAGGAAAATTTCCTGTCCTTGCAAGGTCAATATTTGAAACTGCAAGGCTTTGGAAAACCAGGTCCTGTGAAATACATATGCTTTTTAGTATATTCCACATTTTCTGAAGAAAAGGGTCCATAGATTTCATCACATTGGTAAAGGGATTGGGGAGCCAAAAGAGGTTAAAATCACTGTTGGGTGATAAAATGTCAAATGAAAGCCTGAATTTTCACATCTCCCACTGTGTCAGATAGCTAGACTTTTTAATTCGATAGTTTGAAACAATGAAGAAGCAATGTCACCATCATTAAAAATTAAAAATGACTTTTTAAATATAAATCCATTAAATGTTTAAAATAATTCATCTAAAAATTTGTTTCATTGTGGGCCATCTGAAGTTACTACCACCTGAAGGATGGGAGAGGCAAAGATTTAAGAAGTGACTAAAGATCTGCTTTCCAGGAAAGTTCAAATATTCCTCCAGTGTAATGTATACAAATAAAGGACTATAGTTTGTTTATTCTATTTGCATAAAATAATAATTCTCAGCAGTATCAATACATTTCACATGCCACTGATTAAATCTTGAATATTCATGCATGCATTAAAAGCCTTCTGTTGCTATGGTGTAACTTAATATCATGAAATGTGTTCCCACTTTCCTTTAGGGGGAAGAATATTATAACTGAAAATTAAATCAAAGCTGTTGCTTATCAATGACAACAATCACGAAGAGCAAGAGGAAAGATTGCCCTGTAAATAGTAAGAGAGGCTAGATTAGATTCCCAATGAAATATGAATGTTTTATTGGCCTGGGGCCTGGAGAGACTAATATTCAAGCAGAAATAAATATCTTTATATTCCAAGCATCTACTGTATGCACAAGTGCCACTGTCTGTTAGGGTAATGAGACAACAGAATTCCATAATGATAGGGGAATTCAG
>NW_007732189.1:13699-16887 GCF_000696425.1 Galeopterus variegatus
ATAATTATTTGTTTTGGGGGAACTGTAAATTCTCAGGCCCTACCATAGATCTACTGAACTATAAGCTGAAAGTGGGACCACCCATCCAAGTGATTCTGAGGTTGGCTAAAGTTTAAGAAGCAGTAATCTAAGCCAACTCCCTCATTTTACAATTAAAGAAACAGAGGTTGGCTGGTGTGTACTCAAGATCAAATGCCTGGTTAACAGCCAAAACAGTACAGCACATCTCATTATCCAGAGAGTTTGCTAAATGTGGCCTCAGAGAAAGAGGTGGATATCTAACAAGGAAATTACATCAACCACATTAACAACACCTGAAACATCCTGCAGCACAGCAGAAAACATTCCAAGACTGGCTGAACATTTCTCATATTTGATCTCTCTCCTAGATTCTCAGGTTTCCTAGGCTTTCATACAGAACACTTCATTTTTTTTTTTTTGAAACAAAATTGATTATACATATCTGTGGGGTACTGCATTGAATATCAGTACCTGTGTGCAATATGTGATGCTCAAATCAGGATAATTAGTATATTCAACATTGCACAATGTAATCATATCTTGTGGCCCTTTAATAATTTCTCACTAATCTCTCTCCCCTTCCTCCTTTCCCATCTCTGGTAACCTCAGTTCTATTCTCTCCTTCTGAAAGTTCAATGTATTATTGTGATTGCTGCATCTTTCTTTCTTTCTATTTAATTAAATTAATTAATTAATTTATTATTTTAGCTCACACTGAACACTGAGGACATGTAGACTTCTCTTTCTCTGCCTGGCTTATTCCACTTAGCATGATTTTCTCTAAGTGTATCCATGTTGCTGTAAATAGCAGAATTTCATTCTTTTTTATGACAGAGTAGAATCTCATTGAGTGTATATACCACATTTTCCTTAACCAGTCATCTGCTGATGGACATTTAGGTTGGTTCCATGTCTTGGCTATTGTAAATGGAACTGCAATAAATGGGAGTGCAGGTATCCCTTCAACATGATCCTTTGGTTATATACCCAGCAGTGGGATTGCTGGATCATATGGTAGTTCTATCTCAAGTTGTTTGAGGAACTTCCATGCCATTTTCCATAATGATTGTATTAATTTATAGTCCCACCAACAGTGCAGGAGGTTTCCTTTTTCTCCCTATCCTAGCCAGCATTTGTTATTCTCTGTCTCTCTGATAATGGGCAGCCTAACTAGGGTGAGATGATATCTCAATGTGGTTTTGATTTGCATTTCCCTGATGCTTAGTGATGCTGAGCATTTTTTCATGTGTCTGTTGTCTATTCACATAAGCTCTTTTGAGGAAAGCCTATTCAGCTCCTTTGCCTGATTTTTTTCTAGTCCGATTATTTGTTTTTTACTGTTAATTTTTTATTTCATTTCCTTGTATATTCTGGATACTACTCCATTGTTGGATGCATAGTTTGCAAATATTTTCTCCCACTCCATAGGTTGTCTTTGTGCTCTGATGTTTCTTTTGCTGGGCAGAAGCTTTTTAGTTTGATATAATCCCATTTATTTATTTTTTCTTTTGTTGCTCTCACAAAGTCTTTGCCCAGTCCTACTTCCCAAACTGTTTCCCCTATGTTTTCTTTTAGGAATTTTATAGTTACAGATCTTAAATTTAACTCTTTAATACATTTTGTGTTGATTTTGATGAGTTTTATTGTTTCAGGATGTATATTTAATTCTTTAATTCATTTTGAGTTGATTTTGGTGTATGGTGAGAGGTATAGGTCTAGTTTCATTCTTCTACATATGGATGTCCAGTTTTCCCGGCACTACTTATTGAAGAGGCTGTCTTTTCCCCAGTGTGTGCTCCTGTTGCCCTTGTCAAAGATCAGTTGGCTGTAAGTATGTGGGTTGATTTCTGGGTTCTCTATTCTGTTTCATTGGTCCAAGTGTCCATTTTTATGCCAGTACCATGCTTTTTTGCTGACTATAACTTTTTATTATAATTTGAGATGAGGTAATGTTATGTGTCTGGCTTTATTTATTTTACTCAGGATTGCCTTGGCAATTGGCAGTCTTTTGTTGTTCCATATAAATGTTAGGAGTTTTTTTTCTATTCCTGTGAAGAATGTCTTAGGTATTTTGATTAGGATTGCACTGAATCTGTAGANTTTAGGAATTTTATAGTTACAGATCTTAAATTTAACTCTTTAATACATTTTGTGTTGATTTTGGTGTATGGTGAGAGGTATAGGTCTAGTTTCATTCTTCTACATATGGATGTCCAGTTTTCCCGGCACTACTTATTGAAGAGGCTGTCTTTTCCCCAGTGTGTGCTCCTGTTGCCCTTGTCAAAGATCAGTTGGCTGTAAGTATGTGGGTTGATTTCTGGGTTCTCTATTCTGTTTCATTGGTCCAAGTGTCCATTTTTATGCCAGTACCATGCTTTTTTGCTGACTATAACTTTTTATTATAATTTGAGATGAGGTAATGTTATGTGTCTGGCTTTATTTATTTTACTCAGGATTGCCTTGGCAATTGGCAGTCTTTTGTTGTTCCATATAAATGTTAGGAGTTTTTTTTCTATTCCTGTGAAGAATGTCTTAGGTATTTTGATTAGGATTGCACTGAATCTGTAGATCACTTCGGGTGTTATGGACATTTTCACAATATTGATTCTTCCAATCCAAGAGCATAGAATGTCTTTCCATCTTTTTGTGTCTTCTTTAATTTCTTTCAGCAGTAATTTGTAGTTCTCTTTATAGAGATTTTTCACCTCCTTGGTTAAATTGATCCTAGGTATTTTATTTTTTTGGTGACTATTGTAAATGGGCTAGCTTTCTTAATTTCTTTTTCTGTCAGTTCATTGTTAGATTATAAAAACGGTACTGATTTTTGTGTGTTGATTTTGTATCCTTTGATTTTTTTGAAATTATTTCTCAGCTCTGAGTTTTTGTTAGAGTCTTTAGGCTTTTCTACATATAGGATCATATCATCTGCAAACAGGGACAGTTTGACTTCATCCTTTCCAATCTGAATGCCCTTTATTTCTTTCTCTTGCCTGATTTCTCTGGCTAGTACTTCCAATACTATGCTAAATAAGAGTGGTGAGAATGGGCATCCTTGTCTTGTTCCTGTTCTTAAGGGAAAGGCTTCAGCTTTTCCTCATTCAGGACAATATTGGCAGTGGGTTTGTCATATATGGCTTTTATTGTGTTGAGATATTTTCCTTCTATAC
>NW_007732189.1:18234-21487 GCF_000696425.1 Galeopterus variegatus
GAATATGCATAATTAAGATAAATATTTAGATAAATATATCTATATTTTTCTATAGATATATATCTATATAGATATATAGATAGAAGATATACAGATATATAGATAAATAGAAGATAGATAGATAGATAGAAGATAAATATATATAATCAAAATAAAAACTGGTGGAACACATTTCCTACAGGTGGAGGATGCTTGCATGTGGGTCTAAATTGCTTAAGCGGCCAAAGAGGGCAGAAGTCACAATCAAAATGGGCCTGCCCCATGTTGCTTTGACCCAGAGATCACTTTCTCAATCCAGATTTGTGCCAATAAACCCTTTAGAGATGTTAATTTTTCTTTCCACCTTTAGTGTTATTTATGCATTTTCTGGAAATAATTTTGCAGATTTGAGTACATATTTATGTTCAGACTTCCAAGGATGTTAAAACAAAATGATATAAATTGTGATTGCTTTACAATTGTATTGCTATTTAATTGCCATCCTTTGAAAAAGTCTCCATACTTAGAGATAACATGGTCAACATTTTGATGACCATCTTTTCATAGACTTCCCTATGCATGCACATGTACACACTAACAGTTTTATATAAATAGGATCATATTATACATGCTGTTTTACCATGGACTTCTTTTTTAGTCTTTTTGCCTACTTTCATCTTTTCTAATCACCTTCATCTCTAAATTAGCCAGCCTTGAAAGCTTCATGTATATCCTTCCAAATACTTTTTCATTGTACTATCACATACAAACACATGTTCAAATATTATGAGTATTATTATTGTTATTATTATGTTCAGCACACAGTACAGAACCAAGTATTTAGAACAGTTTCTCAAACATTATAGGTGCTCAATAAATATTTGCTGAATGAATGGTTTGCTTTACAAAAATTAGATCATATTACATATACATATTTTTTTTCTGTATCTGGCTTTTATCTCTCAATGCCTCTATGTAATCTCTTCATATAGATTTAGTTAGTTCTTATGAATGGCTGCATAATAGGCCATGATTATGAATACAACATCAACTTATTTAACTATATCCCTAATTGATAGGCAGGATGCTTTTACTTTTTTGCCAGTATAAACAATAATGGCTAATACTTATTGAATGTTTGCCACATGCCAGGTATGTTGTTTTAGCACCATACATGCATTAAGTTTCTGAGGTAAGGTTACTCTCCCCATTTTAGGAAACTGAACAGAAATGGGTAAGAAACTTGCCCAAGGCTATATAGCCAGTAGGTGGCAAACTAGTCAGCATTGCTCCAAAGTATATTTCACTGAACTACTTCTACAGAAGGAAATAATCAACACAATTGTACAACCATCTTAATGGAATGGTGCTTTATTTCTATTTTATAGTTTACCTGGAATGGAATTACTGTGGAAAAATATTGCTCTGCCAACTGGCATAACAGTATACATTTCCTCTGGCAGTTTATGAGAATGTTCTTTTCTATAGCAGTAGTACCATTTTAAAAATGTATTTTTATGGGTCGGCCCCGTGGCTCACTCGGGAGAGTGTGGTGCTGGTGGCGCCGAGGGCATGGGTTCAGATCCTATATAGGGATGACCAGTGCACTCGCTGGCTGAGCATGGTGCAGACCACACCATACCGAGGGTTGCGATTCCCTTACTGGTAGGGAAAAAAAAAATGTATTTTTATTATTTGTGTTTTGCTAATCTGGTGGGTGAGAAGTGATATTTTATTGTTAGGTCTGTACACTTTTCCAACAGTAGTGAGGTTTATGCATAACATACTTATCAGGCATTTGGATTTGCTCTTCTGTAAATTTCTGTATTAGTCAGGGTCCTCCAGAGGAAAAGAACCAATAAATGTGTGTGTGTATATATACATGTGTGCATGTGTATAGATGGAGAGATAGATTGACTTAAGGAATTGCCTCACATGTTTATAGAGTCTGGCAAGTCCAAAATCTGCAGGGTGGTTTGGCAGGCTGGAGACCCAGAGACAGCTAATACTGTGGTTCAAAACTGAGGTCTGATTGCTGCAGAATTCCTTCTTGCTGTGGGGTAGGGGTTGAGGGGAGGGGATCAGTCTTTTTGTTCTATTCATGTTCTCAACTGATTGAATGAGGCTCACCTACAGTATGAGGGCAATCTTCTTTACTCAAAATTCACCAATTTAAATGTTACTTTCCTCCAAAAATACCTTCACAGAAACATCCGGAATAATGTTTGACCAGATATCTGGGTACCAACACCCAGTCAAGTTGACATGTAAAATTAAGCATTACAATTGTCCATTAATATTTTTTCCTTATTTTTGTTCTGAATTGTTTACATCTTATCATCTTGAACATTATTGATATTAACCCATTAAATGTGTTGTAATATCTTCCCCAATATCTCTTACATCCTTTAATTTTCTTATGCTATTTCTCATCATATAAACATTTCACATTTTCAATTATTATTTTGAACACTTTATGCTCAGTGAGTAACAGTCACTGAAATTTAGATAAAATTATATAATATATGTGGACACAATAATTTTGATAATCACTTTTGAGTTTCTAGTCTTCTAAGTTGATTTTAGAAGACTTTTCAATATTTATTTAATATTAACTTATTCTTTAAACTCTAAAACACTTTTGGAGGAAGTTGAAATTATATCATCTGACCAGGAGTGTTTCAGATTTCAATTTTTTTTTTGAATTTTGGAATATTTGTGGAATACTTAACAATTGAGCATCCCTAATCCAAAAATCCGAAATCTGAAATGTTCCAGTGAGCATTTCCTTTGAGCATCAGGTTGGACTCAAAAAGATTCAGATTTCTAATTTGGATTAGAAAAATTGAATTCCATTTTAATTAGAGAATTCAGAATTTAGGATTTTTAGGTTAGTGATGCTCAACCTGCCTTGATTATGTTTAATTCTTAGAAGAACTAGTTGAATAAATTTCAGAATTTATTTATAACATACCATTAATATAAATGTTTGTGTTTTTAAGTTTTTCCTTCAAAATTGTTAAAAACATAGTCTAAGAAAATTGTTGAAACACTACCTACATTCAACTTGTCAATTCTAATTTTTAGTAGGTATGTATAAGTACTAGTCCCTGCTTTTAAAGTGGTAATATACAAATTCGGTAAATAAATAACAGTCTTTCAACATCAGAGGCTGTTTTTTTTTTTTTTCCTTTTTGTCTTTTTTTTTTGTGACCGGCAACGGACCGCAACCCTCAGTGTCATGCCCGTACCGGACCGGGACCGGCAACGGGAT
>NW_007732189.1:22291-23729 GCF_000696425.1 Galeopterus variegatus
GCGCCGCCACGCTCCCAAGCGGCGCACTGTAGCAGTGCTCCACCGGGCTGGCCCAGAGGCTGTTTTAAACCTAAAAAAAATTATGTGTAGGTACTGAGAAAAAGTTTCAACCTCTCAGGCACATAAAATTAAAGCTTTTTCCATTAATTTAATTTTATGTTATATTACCTATTATAACTACTAGCATAAATTTAATATCTTCCTATATTTTTATCTCATATTTTCATCAAGGAAAGTCCTGCATATCTTACAATTTTGCCTTACCCTTTGGTGTATAATTAATATTAACTTTTCAAATTAATTTGAGATTTTTGTTGCTGCATTTATTTTTTAATCTTTTAAGGTTTTATTTCCCATATATAATGATCTAATGAGTGACCAATGATAGGCCGGTTGCACTCTGTGGCCAAACCCCGCAGTCCAACGTTCTAGGTTAGACTTTAAGGCCAGGATAAAACTCCAGATATGACTGACTCCAACTAGGCCACACTGCTAAACTACAATTCCCACCATACAGTCAAAGTCCGTGGCTGCAGTGCATCCTGGGAAATAAGTCTCCGGCTCTCCACTGGCCACGTACGGGAAGCGTTTTAGTTCTTGCAAATACGCGGGCTTTAGCGCACGTAAGTACGGAGACTGCGCCGATCTTCTCTTCTCAGTTCTGCGGAACTCATTTTGAGCGTAGGGATTTTAGCCGGTAGTATTTAAGAGCAGTTTCATTTCCGGTACCACCGGAAGCAGTTCGATAATGGCGTCCTCCTCGCTGAACCGGCCAGATACAGCGGCTAGAAAAAGTGAATTTCGTAACCGGAAGCCGAAGCCGGAGAACCAAGGTGAGGAGGAGTGAGATCCGAAGTATGGGGTGTGGATGTTGAGTTGTGATTTTTTTTCTTTCGTTGGCTGTGGACGTATAAAAACGCCTGGAGCTTGTTCAGTGTGGTTGAGTACGTATATAATTGCTGACGATTGGCGGTGTTGGCTGGGCCCGCAGGGGCGACAGGGCTACATGGTACCGGCCACGTGTTCCTAACTCATTGATTTTGCTAAACGTCCCCCAAAGTGAAGCCGTTGCGGCGTCTCTTTTAAAAGGATAAGGATTGTGGAGGGCGCTGCGGAATCTCGCAGCGCGCCGGTGGCTGGAAGTCGTTGACAATGAGAAATTGGATGAGGAGGGGAATGGTAGTCGTTATGTACAGGAGTGAACGCTGATTATGAAGGAATGAGACAGACATAGTGATACGGGGAAGGAGATATTTGGCATGTCTTTTGCGCTAGTTTGTCAGTCAAAGAAATTTCGGAACATTTATCCTTATTCCTTTTTGTCAGGTTGCTAAAATATTACACAACACAGCTCTTACTCTTTAGACTGCTCTACTTTTTAATTGCTTTCTTGCGTTTGTAGTGTGGCTTTACCCATTCCCCCCCCCCCCCCCCCCCC
>NW_007732189.1:23858-24938 GCF_000696425.1 Galeopterus variegatus
TCCCCCCCCCCCCCCGCCCAAATATAAATGGTAGGAAGAGAGGCTAAAACAATACCGCCGGGAACTGCTCATCCAGTCGTATAGGAAGTGCTGAAGACCTTGAACTCTCGTTCTAAATGCATTGGGGAGGTATTAAAGGTTTTTTATTTTTGCTTTTTTAAAAAAATCAAGTATGTAGCTAAGCATGCTGTATATATACAGTTTAAAGAATAAAACACACGAGAAACTAGGACTCAGACCATTAAGTGGAATACAGCATTAACATCCCAAAATCCCCTGTGTGCACCTCAGTACCTGAAGTAACCATTCTGAATTGTGTTGAGCATTCTGTTCCCCTTCTTAATAGTGTTTACCACCTATTCACAAATGGCTTAATTTTGCCCTTTTTTGAATTTTATGTGAATGAAAGGTGACTGTATGCGTTCTTCTGTGTCTTGCTTCTTAGGAAGCTTAGGTTTGTTTTTGTTATTCAACCGGGGTGATACGTATAGGTGTAGTTTTATTCTTTTTACTACTGTGAGGGTACTTCAAAATGTTCATGGAAATATTCGTATTATTTTTTTAATTCTATTTTTTCACGAACTTTTTGAAGTATCCTCGTACATGGTGTTCCCTTGTATGAATATACCCCAGTTTATTTTTTCATTCTACCGTTAGTGGACATTTGGATTGTTCCATTACTTCATATTATATATAAACAGTGCTTCTATAAACATCTTTGCACGTCTCCTGGTTAACATGTTCAAGGGTTTCTCTAAGTTATGAACATAGGATTGGAATCACTGGAGTGTAGGGTATGTGTAAGTAATGGTAACTCTTCCAAAGGGGTTGTGCCAATTTTGATTACCACTAGCAGTGGATGAGAATTTTCCCTGGTCTGCATCCACACAAATAGTCGGTATTATGTGAATTTTGAATTTTTGTTATTTTGGTAGGTGTGAAATGGTATCTGTTTGTGGTTTTCAATTTGAATTTTCCTACTCACGAGGTTGCACATCTTTTTACATATTTTTCGGTTATTTATACTTTCTCTGTTGTGAAACTCCTTTTCTTTTCTTTTGCCAGTACCCCGCCCCCCCC
>NW_007732189.1:25938-43610 GCF_000696425.1 Galeopterus variegatus
CGGGGATTGGGGTAGATGACTTTTTTTCTTACTGATTCATAGCCATTGGAGTGTTCATATTGGATAGAGACATGGTCAGATATGCATTTTAAGTAATCGCTGTTGTAGAATTTGAGGGTTATTATTATTATTTTTTTTTTCATTTTTGGTTTGGGGAGTGAATGATATATGAAAACTAGCTAATTATCTGTGATTTGAACCAAAAGTAGCAAAGTGGATGTGGGTATAAGAAACAGAAAGCAAGTTTACCTGGTTGGGGTTGATAAAATAGGATAAAGACCTGCTTTAGTATGATTAAGAATGTCCTGATGAGATTGTTAAAACACAGATTCTTGACTTTCATCTCAGAGATTCTGATTCAGGTGTGGGTGAGACCCAAGAATTGCATGTCCTAACAAATTCCCTGTTTATGCTGATGCTGCACATTTGTGGAACATACCTTTGAGTAGAACGGAATTAGAGTATAGCTGTTAGGTATAAGGGTTTCTTAAAATTCAGGATCAGGAGTTTTAAGAAATGATGCAGGAGATAATTTATGGTCCTTAGGAGGCATTTTCTTTTAGTGAAAGGAGTCATAGAGTGAGTTGACTTTGTGTATCATTAGGCAAGCCACTTAACGTTTTTGTGCTGTCTTCTCCTATAAAATGCGAATAATAATATTGGTTCTTCCTATCTTTCATGTCGTGAAAGGTGTATAGAAATAAGGCACCAAAAGCTCTTTTGAAAACATAAAATCCTATATCAGTGATTAACTTAAGGTACACACCAGGATTAGCTTTTAGAAGTTTTATGCACATACACACACACGTGCACGCACGCGCGCGTATATATACATAGAAACCCAGATTTCACTCCAGGAAAGTCAGAAAGGTTACTTATATTTAAAATAGGATATTTGAATCTTCAGTTCTATGATAGTGTAGTGCAATAGAAGTTTCTTGAGTACCCACTAGTGTGGATACAGGAGGATCACTGCCCTTAAAGAATTTTGTCATTTGAGGCAACTGAAACATGTACTGATAATTTTAATAGGTGCAATAGAAGTTTCTTGAGTACCCACTAGTGTGGATACAGGAGGGTCACTGCCCTTAAAGAATTTTGTCATTTGAGGCAACTGAAACATGTACTGATAATTTTAATATAGTGTGTTGATGATAATGACAGAGGCATGTTCTTTGTTGAATAACATAAAAAGCAGGAGAAGGGGAAATGCAAGGAGAGTACTGGGAAGCTTGTGAATGTGTGTGTATAGTGTTCACAAAGTATCCAAAATTTTATCCACAGTTAAAATGTGATGTGTAAATTTTCCCCCCTTGTAGATGATTCAGAACTTCTCACTGTTCCTGATGGGTGGAAGGAACCAGCTTTTTCCAAAGAGGACAATCCCAGAGGACTCTTGGAGGAGAGCAGTTTTGCAACTTTGTTCCCAAAATATAGAGAGGCTTACTTGAAAGAGTGTTGGCCATTGGTGCAGAAAGCCTTGAATGAACATGTATGCAGATTTTGTTCATTTCTTTGAGATTTTGTTCTTGCTTATGCCTTTAATTTTAAGTAGGTGTATGTGTGCTGATGGATTTTTCATTTTTAAGGTGCTTGCATGGCTGGCTAATTTGATATTTTAAACAGTCTAGGTAAGCTTCATTCTTATAGTTAATTTGTTTTTAATTTTGTGAGTAATAGATTATTTTGAAAAATTCACATACCTTTAAGATTTTAGGGGTTTCACAGACTGTCTGAAACTCATCTGTGAAGTCCAAATTTCAGAATGCCTTCTCTCTGCCATGATAGTTATCATGTACCTGTCCAGTTTGAGCTGAGTCATGTTCCTGATTGATTAACTTTCATTTTAAATGAAAGATGTGGATGTGTCCAACTTTCCTATTTGCTGATGCTGTGATGCCCTTAGAATAGGGTGTTTCTTTTTGTTTTTCATCCTGGGGATTGAAACCCATTAGTGGATTGAGAAGTCAATTTAGTGCCTACAGTAAACCTTTAAAAAAATATGTGTGTGTGTGTGTGTGTGTGTGTATAGTATATGTATATGTATATATATAGTATATGTATATATGTATATGTATATATATTTGTTTGTGGGTGTATGTATATATCACAAATACATATGTATATATCATATGTGGTAGGGTATCATTTTATGAAGCTTTTGGTTTAGTTGTGTGTACGTGTATGTTGGGAGGGATTGGGTAGGTTGTGATTTAAAATATATTTCTCACTGTGGGACTTCCCTGGAGTTGGTTGTGCCCACTGGGGGCAAAGGTGGCTCAGCAAGCTGCAGGCTGTGTTTTACAGCTGTCTATGTCTGGGATTGAACCCAATTTTTTTTTCCTTGGAGACCCAACCTTATGTCAAATTGTTTATCACTCACTGTGTTGAAATATTTTTCAAATTATACTTGCAAGTTCGAAAATAACATTTTTATTTGCTTGTTACAGTCCAGTTCTTCCTAGTGAGAGTTTATTTTCCTAATTATTGCTTTTTTTCTGAACATATGATAATTTGTTTTTACTTTGTGTTTAGTCCCCTAACCAGCTAGAAAAGAGTTTGAAAGGGAAAGTCAATTTTTAACCTAGGGAGCAGATTGTTGATTGGAGATGGGTCCAGGGTAAGGAAGCTTTATGTTTTACCTTAGTCAGATCTTAAGTGTGGCTTCATTTGGATTGATATGTATTTTCAAAAGTAGAGATAATCTTTATTCCAATAAGTACAACGTATTTCTAAAGCCAAGTATAAATGGTTTCGATTGCTCCCACTTCTTATATTCTGTAAAGTATGAGAGTTATCAGGTATTTATTATTTGTATTTAACTACCCAGCATCTTCAGGGAGGGAGTTGATAGAATTCGAGAGATGGTTTAATGGCATAGAAATTAATAGTTTGGTTAGGATAGGCTCTATAATTATTTAAAACTGAATTCATTTTTAGACAACTGCTTGCTTGCTCTTTTCTTCTTTTCGTAGCATGTTAATGCAACCCTGGACCTGATTGAGGGCAGCATGACTGTTTGTACTACAAAGAAGACTTTTGATCCATATATCATCATTAGGGCCAGGGACCTAATAAAACTGCTAGCAAGGAGTGTTTCATTTGAACAGGTAAATCTAGAATTACAGAGACTTTGTGTCATTTGCATCAACATTAGACAACCTGTAACACTGTATCTTTCCCTCCCTCCGTTCCTTCCTTCCTCCATCAAGTTTTCATGTTTGTGCTTAGATATTATTAGCCTGGGCTTGGTAAATAAATGTAAAGGGTATTGATAGAACATTTTTATTTTTTCAAAAGGCAATACGAATTCTTCAGGATGATATTGCATGTGACATCATTAAAATAGGTTCCTTAGTAAGAAATAAGGAAAGATTTGTAAAAAGAAGACAACGGCTTATTGGTCCCAAAGGATCTACACTGAAGGTACATTTTATCCATTGAAAACTTGAGAATCTTTCTCCATCATTAATTTTTCAGTATACTGAATGTCAACTTACTGTTCTTTTGATATAGGCATTGGAACTCTTAACAAACTGTTACATTATGGTTCAGGGAAACACAGTTTCAGCCATTGGACCTTTTAGTGGCTTAAAAGAGGTGAGAACTGTTGATGTCCAGTTAATTTTCAGCAGAGAACAAATTAAATAATTTGGTTATAATAAAATAGTTTATTGGATAAAATACTGTTTCATAACTATTTTAATTTTTAGAATGTGTTTTGTTTGATTTTCCATTAATAAATACTTTGTATGTCATATACTTTGAGGGCATCATCACTCCTGTACCCTGACATATTAGGTTAACCTTTGGTGACTGTGGAGACATCCATTTCTGAATTAGTAGGCCTTCTCATCATCACTCCTCTCACTATAAAATTTAATTGAGTATGTTAGTGTGTAGTACGTATGAGAAACATAATGTAGTTACATGTGCTCAAATTGGAAAATTGAATGGAGGTCTCGCTATTCACAGTAATGTATTTGGCCAGTAGAGGTCAGACTCTGAAAACTTTTTTCCTTCAAGTTATATTTTCTTTTGTTTGAATTTTACTATACTGTTTGTGTAACGTTTTCATAAACATTTTCTGTTACTTGTCAAACTAAATGTTGGGAGAAAAATCTGTAGAGCAAACAGCATTTCTCTTAACTCCTCTTGTTGCTGTTGTTATCTGGATCTGGCTATGAGGTTTTGCTTCCTTTCCAGGGCCTTTAATAGTAATTCTGTTGGCCCTCTTTCTCATAAATTGCCATTTTCTAATGGGGCAATAATAATATAAGTATGTTGAATACTTTATAGTTTTATAAAGTCTTTATGTTATCTTATTTAATTCTTGCAATAGACTTGAGGTATATAGTTTTATCTCTATATTACACGAGGAACCTAGAAGAGGAAAATTTAGTGGCTTTCCTGTATGAAATGGGAATCTCAATATTTGAACCCACATTTTCTGACTCTAAATCCAGCTTCTTTCCCCCTAATTCACATAGCTCCAAAGTGTTGTATTAATTATGTGTACTACATTTTAGCAGTTATTGAGAATCTTTATTGAGTTTAAGAGAGGTCGAATACTGGGCCAGCCCGGTGGCGCACTGCTACAGTGCGCCGCTTAGGAGCGTGGCGGCGCTCCCGCCGAGGGTTCGGATCCCACATACAGACTGGTTCCCGCTCAGTGGCTGAGCGAGGGGCGGGCGCAGCACCGGGGGTTGCGATTCCGTTGCCGGTCCCGGTACGGGCGCGACACTGAGGGTTGCGGTCCGTTGCCGGACACGAAAAAAGACAAAAAAAAAAAAAAAGAGAGAGGTCGAATACTATTATGAAAAATCTAGTAGCCACTCAGAGCAGTTGAAGGAGCTGCTATATTCAATTTGGTAGCCATTTTCTGATTCATAAGATATTTGCAATATATTAATCCTCCTCTACCCAGTTCATTAAATCTTTATAAGTGACTAATTCATTTTTCTTTGCAAATTTCAGGTTCGAAAAGTAGTTCTAGATACTATGAAGAATATTCATCCAATTTATAACATTAAAGTGAGTGTTAATTATATATTACTATGCCAGTGGTTGTCACATTTCTTTTAACTACAGAAACCTTTCTTAAAATTAAATCTTTTGTGAAAGTCTAATACACAAAACAGATAAAACAGAGCTAATTTGGGTGAGTTAGAGTTAGAATTCAGCCCACTCAACTCTGCTCCCATCCTGTAGTTACTTCCTTGAAGCTTAGGTCTCCATGGCTTCCAGTGTGAAAACTATTGAAGAGGATACTGTAAGGCATTATATAGTTCTAATACAGGGAAAATAAGCTTCACAGAATTTATTGTAGATGATAACAAATTCAGTTTTCTTAGATTATAAGCTCATGTATTATATTTAAAAGACATGATGTGATCTTTCAGAACCCTGCTTTTTTTGTTAAATAAAATCTGGAATACCTCAGACCACATTGAAACTTTTTTAGAATTTAACGCTCAAATTGTAGCCTCTTTGAGAAAGATGTGTTATAATCCTGTGTGCACAAAGTTTGTGATTGTACTTGGTTTAATGACCTGTGTTGTAATGGGTATTTGTTGAGCAATCTACTTAGATTTGATGAAGTTAAGTTAAAAAGTCACTGTTAGATTAGGATGAAAGCGATTTTGAGTTACGTCGGGACATTCCAGATAAAAAGAAATCTTGCGTCCGATGCCTGCTTTGCATCCTCTTATGTACAAATGTCTATAAAATTCAAATGGAGTAGGGGAAATGTGAGAATATCAGTTTTTTGCCTAATCTTGAAAAAGTTTACTTCTCTTTCCCTATCGTATTT
Source organism: Galeopterus variegatus (assembly GCF_000696425.1). Classification (NCBI taxonomy): domain Eukaryota; kingdom Metazoa; phylum Chordata; class Mammalia; order Dermoptera; family Cynocephalidae; genus Galeopterus; species Galeopterus variegatus. The sequence continues at coordinate 31,751 of NW_007732189.1, forward strand.
GAACGCTTCTTGCTTGCAGAGAACATCAGCTAGTTAAGAACTCTCTCTGCTCTTATTAAGTTGAATTTTAAAGGTTTTAATGAAATAATGGCTGAAAGTCAGTTAATTTCATTTCATCATATTTTATTTTAACAATTCTGCATTCTTAATTTAAATTTTTAATGTTTTTTTTCTGATATATGTTTGAGGGGACTTATCTTTTTGTTTATGGAATTGGTTTAATTCTACTGAAGACACTAGGAACTGTTCCTTTTTAAATTTTATTTATAGAGGCAATATTTATAATGTCTTAGTTTGACAAACGTATAACTTTTGAAAGTAAAAATTTTTACTTTGTATGTTGCATGACGAAAGACCTTAATGATTAAGAGAGAATTGGCAAAAGATTCTGAATTACGATCACAGAGCTGGGAAAGATTTTTGCCACAGTTCAAGCACAAAAATTTGAATAAACGCAAGGAACCAAAGAAAAAAACTGTTAAGAAAGAGTATACACCATTCCCGCCACCACAGCCAGAAAGTCAGGTTAGTATTAAATATTGAACGTTATATAAGGGGGAAATCATTTTAATCTATTTTGTCAGAAACTTCATTGAGGGTATTTTAGTTGGAATGTGTGTGTTTGTGTGTAAGGATATAAGAAACTGAAGGTAGGTGTAAATAGGAATATTTCGAGCTAAGTGGTGAGGGTGTGGGGCCTTCACATTTTGAGTGTACGTTGCATCAAGGTGGTTAGTCTTACTTGTGTTCCTGTAGCCACTGTAAATGTTCCATGGATGATAAAAAATCTGATTTAGCCCACAGTACTCTCTACTCTGCTTTAGCAACATTCTTGTTGATCATGTGCTATATGATCTGAAATCTTAAATTCTAATATCAATCTTTTTTCTAAGTTATGAATCCCTTCTATTTTGTCATCTGTCTTCCATTTCATTTCCTTTTCCACCGTGACCAAAATTTCTTTTTCTCTTTTGCCTGTCACTGTTTTCTCTCATGCACATTTTTCCTTCTATCACACCTTTCCAGGAAAAACCTAAAACTTCAATCAGTCCAAAAACTTGATTTCTTTCCCATAATGTGGCTACCAACTAAGCTGAAGAAAGTTCTCTCTTTGGATTAAATACATCCCAAATTCATGTTTCCAGCATCATATATGTTCTTAGTGTTGTCTGGCAGTTTTCTGTGTCCTCTTGGTTCTCTGAGTACCTTCCTACTACTATGAGATGACATTACATTTTACTTTACTGAAATATTTGAGACCATCAGACAAGAACTCCTTCAACTTCTCTCACCTATAATTTTTTTTTTCCATCTGTGTCACCCCTTTCTATCCATTCTTTGAATTCTATCTTCACCTATCTCCTGAGGGATCTTGCTTCATTATCCCTCCCTTGGCTGAAACTTAAATTGTTCTGTCTACTAGTTCTTTCTGCACAGCATGCAATCCCATCCTTTTCTGTCTACCATCTTCTCCACAGCCCTGTGTGTGGAATTTTTCAGGGAAGGTTTGATGAAAGGTCAAAGGGAAAAAAGGAATGAATGATAATTGTGGTGAAAAAAAACAATGTAGGTGTTGGATCATGGAGTCTACTCTGGAATAGGAAGAAAACGAGACTAGAAGGAAACTGATAGTTGGGGGAAAGTGGAGTGATTCAGTTACTAAACCAGGCCTCCATAACACCTGCCAAACTTCTTATGGCCCTGTCCTGTAGTTAGTAATGGACTTGTCTTTCTTCCCTATTCTTGTCAGCTTGAAACAGTGATGTCTCAATTAACTTGTTTTGACAGTTTTTCACTGTGTGACTGTGGGCAAGTTATTTAATCCATCCATGCCTCAGTTTCTCCATATCTAAAATGGGTGTAATGATAATAACTTTCACAAAGGATTGTTAATGAGGATTAAATGAGTTACTAGTTGTAAAGAGTTTAGAACAATGCCGTAGATAGAATAATGCTATGTCAGTGTAAGGTAGATCGATTCTATACATTCTGTACATTGCATATCAAATGAACAAGCTGTTGCTTTCTGTAACTAGTATTTAACTGGTCACTGAATACTGACAATTCTTGCTTTTCATTGTGCATGCCACTACCTTTATTCCAAACTCTTATTTCTTCTCCATTCTCCTGTACTTTATTAAAATGCTGCTTTGTTCTCTTCACACTTGTCAGAAACCTTTAGTCATTTCTAAATCATATCCCACCTCTTTTGCCTGGCATTCAAGCTTTTTCAAGCTTCTTCAAAACTATCTTTCCAGTTCTCATCCTCTTTTGAAACATTGACGGTCTATCCCACCTAAACTAGTCTGTTTTGTATCCCATGAACACATCACCTACTTTCCTACATCATACTTTAATGCATTTTTCCCCTTATCTTAGAGTACATTTTCTTCTTTTTATGTTACTGCCTTTATGAGTTAATCACGCAGTTTTGACCCACTGTTTTTACCCCAAGGACATGCAGCTTTCTTAGGAATTGTATCTTAGAGTACATTTTCTTCTTTTTATGTTACTGCCTTTATGAATTAATCACGCAGTTTTGACCCACTGTTTTTACCCCAAGGACATGCAGCTTTCTTAGGAATTGACTTCTCATCCACATTATTTCTGATGTAAATACATTTTCAACAGATTGACAAAGAACTGGCTAGTGGTGAATACTTTTTGAAGGCGCATCAGAAGAAGCGACAGAAAATGGAAGCAGTAAAGGTAAGACTCTTTATGTCTGGCTCACAACATTAACAGCAAAGTTCATAGATACCTGAATTCTTATTTCACTATAAGTTGTATTTTACTAATGTACTTTTTCCTAATAACGTAGGCTAAACAAGCAGAGGCTCTCAGTAAGAGACAAGAGGAAAGAAACAAAGCTTTCATTCCACCTAAAGAAAAACAAGTTGTGAAATCTAGGGAAGGTAATCCTTGTTTTTCAACTCTTGATATGATAAAAAAAAAATCTATTGTCTTTGAAAAGTAAACTCATAGTGAATTTGTCTGAATCTCTCTGAGTGTTAAGTAAAGAAATTACCATATCTTTTATCAATTCTCTTATCATTTCATTAATTCTAATCCTAGGGACAAAGGACGACTGAGGTAATTTATAACTTAATAGCAGCTAATGCCTGTTCCAGAGTATCCCAGATTGATAGTCTTTCCCTGACCTCGGTCCTGTGCTTGGGAAAGACTCTTTGTTGTGAAAGGTATAAATGCAGAGCAATAAGTGCATCTTCTGTAAAAATGAAAGCAGCTCTATCAGTAAGATCCCTGAGCTCTGCTATCATGCCTCTCAAAGAGGGCTTATCAGAAGTTGTGCTTATCTTCTCTTTATTTATGTGAGCCATGGCTTAAAGTTTGGCTTATATATTGTTACATGGATTTCTCATCACTTTGGACGAAAGGACAGCAACAAAATAATGACAGGAAGATCTTATTTAGGGGGCTATTAAAAAGACACTAAGAAAACACTGTCATGCCTTTTCTTCATTCCTAGCTTCATTCTGATTCATCTTCTTGTCTTGCATTTTCTTTTCCTCTGGTAACTCTTGCACTCTTCCTAAAGTAACCCTCCAAAGTGAACAATGGCACATTGAAGGGAGAGGGGTCACTAGCAACAGTGTACATAATTATTGGTCAGAAACATATACAACACGTTACTATTTTAGTATCTTATATTTTTCAGTGTTGGTAATATTACAAATACTGTATTCTGTATAGGTCACTGGTAATGGAAAGTTAAAAATGTCATAACCATTATAATTTCCAGTTTGTGCAATGTCAGTTAAAAACTTTGAAGATTCTCAATAGTTAATCTCAGTTTATAGTGATTAAGAATATAGCTGTTCCACATAATGGAGGCTTTAACTCTCTGTGCTCCTCAGATTGCTGGGTAGTTTGTGTGATGACATTTTATCTTGTGATTCTTTTATGCTCTGAATGCTGTATTTTAAATGGGAAGAAAAAGTTGCATTTTTTCCCTCCAATTTTGTTCATGCTTTTGGTGTTGATTAGATGGTTGGCTCCTGTTAGGAGGACCACCAAATACTCTCAAATTATTGTTTTTATTACCAAAATCTTGTTAAATAAAATACTACTAGTCAATCATTGAACTAATATTTAGAAAATTTTATTTTTAAGTTTTTGTTAAGTTTTGTGGTATTAGATGAAGCAAAGTTTGACCGATAGCTTCATGATTAGCTAATTATAAAATTATTGAAGTTAGAAAGGCTACATGTAATATTCTTCATGAAATGTATTTTAAATTAGTGCGCAGGATGGAGAACTAGCAGATTTTAGAGATTTTAGTACTCTAAAATTCCAAAATATAGAAGAGACTATAAGTAAAAATAATCTAATCTCAAGTAAGATTTAAGGAAAAAAATATAGTCTTAATATGGTTCAAATTGTTAAACTATCATGCCATTTTCATATATACTGTCATTAATGTATATTTACAGTACTTTAGTTATTTGTTTTCTCTTAGTTTAAAGAAATTTCTAATGTTCCTTTAGGTGGGTGTTTTATATTTTAAACATGGCCTTTTAATTATAATAGTACTGTGAAATTAATGTCCTAAACACATTCATTATGTTTTATTTGGTAAAATCTAAACAGTTGCCTATATTGTGTTTTAATTTGTCAAATTACATATACTGTGTTTTAATTTGTCTAGCTTCCACTGAAACTAAAATTGATGTGGCCACCATCAAGGAAAAGGTCAAGAAAGCAAAGAATAAGAAACTGGGAGCTCTTACAGCTGAAGAAGTTAAGCTTAAAATGGAAGCAGATGAAAAGAAAAAGAAAAAAAAGTAACATACAAAAACCCCTCTGAACTAGAATATATGAAGCTATCTCCTTTTGTAAAGGATTTTTGAGATACAATGGCATTAGTTGCCTTATCTGTGAGAAATAATGTTCTGATCACTTTTTTCTGAGTTTCTTTTGTTTATATAACAGTGTTCTTTATAAATATAAATTATTGTATTATGTGTTTTTTGAAAAATTTTGCACTAGAAAGTGGTGTATATGTGTTTGTATACATTGATCAGCTTCAGGCAGGTTTTGCCTAAGTATGATTTTAGGAATAAATTTTTAGGTTTTTAATATAGAGATTTTTGGAATATGACGATTGTAATTATTTTAAACCAATGTTAATACCATTGATTATTCTTTAAATATGATCATATCTCAGCATTTATTTGGTTCTGAGGAAAATAAATGCAAATTTTTCAGTGCTTTGTCTCTTTTCCCCTCTCTAATAGTAAGTAAATATATATCCTTATTCCTTTTTACAATTTTATTTTATGTTTTGTTCCAATATTAAACAACCCATAAGCAGAAAATCAAGGCCTTTGAAATCAGATCCCTTAGTTACTATTCTGTTGTGAGTCTGGGAAGTAGTAAACCAGAAAGACATCAAGTTGCAAGAGAGAGAAAACCAGATATTTAGAGTAGAAGTGACAATGTTAGAATTGCTTGAATCTAGCGCACTCATTTTACAGATTTGGAAGTTGAAACACAGGGGTTTAGGTTACTTACTGAAAGTCCAGCTGTGTGAACTTGAAAACAATGTTTATTCATAGAAAAGTGGAAAGTAAAGATAAATTTATCCGATGGAGTTAGGAAGTTGAACAGTTTCTTCTTTTGAGTAAGGGTTTACTGCTGCAACATAGTTTTTTCTGAAACATTTTTTAATAGAAATTAGAAATAAACCAAATTGTTACTGTTTTTTTAAATAAGCCATATATGAAGACGTTGGTTTTTTTCCTCCCTAGACTGTATTAGTCCAAAAGAACTAAATTAGGGTATCTGTGCTTTACCAAAATGGTAATTATAACAGACAGTAACAGAATTACTGGTCTAACAATGAGAAAGAGAGATGTGTATCTGTTACGTAAATATATGGGCCAACCTGGATACACAACAGAGTAGTAACCTGTGAAACAAACAGAAATCCTCTTAGTCATTGTTCCTCATAATGCAGTGACAAAATTCACATAGCTCTTAATGAAACAATTTAAGATTTATATACATACGTGTGACTTTGTCTCGCTGTGGGTTAACTGTAAAGTGAGGGAAAAGAGGAAAAAAATTAAAAGGGTAGGTATAGGTGAGACTTCCGTTTTATTCTTTTTTTTAATGTCTTCTGGCAAGTGATGAATCTGTTTTATTTCTAAAAGCTAAGTCTTTAATTGTAAGCATTAACTGTTGGCTCTACTGCAGTGATTTGCAAAGGTTAATTATTCAAAAACTTTTTTTGTACTAACTACTAACTTGGTATATTTAACTTCATATATAAACTTTTTATATGAGAGGAAACTATACCACTACTATAAATGGAAAATCATTTTACATACTATAACTAGCAGATAGTAAATACAATTAAAAATTAAGTTTAAAATTAAAACATTAAAGTTTAGAAATAAAAATAAAATATTAAATATTAAAAATCATGTGAGCAATTTATTAAAATATTTTGCTGAAAATAAGTTTCTCCATGAGAACAGTGACACTGTTTATGATGAGTCAATAGTAAAGAGACAGTGGCCTCTCATCTATCCTAGTATGTCATTAATCAGTAGGACATTTGGCTTTCAAAAATCATAAGTACTACTCTCCTTTTACTGAGTTTTATTTATATTTTGACATTCAGAGCACTAGGAAGAAATAAATTCCACAACTGCCTTTAGCTTTCTTAATGCTTTCTTTTATTAAATAGACACCTTCTTCATACCAGTTCTTTACCAGTTGCTATTGGATGCCTGTGGTGGAATGCATCAAGAGCTGGCCCTCTGGATGCTTGTGATCGTCATACCTGTGTTGGGCTTTGTCTATGATGAATTACCATGAAGCCACTACCCTAACTTTTCTTGGCAATTATACCCATGAAATCAAGGGTTTGGTGTTCTAGTTATTTTTCCTTGTATATATTTTTAAAATATGAAATATCCAATTATTAAAACAAATGCACATCCAAATGCACTAGCTAAAATCAACAAATGCACTAGCTAAAATCATCTCCTGTGTCACTGGTATGCCAAGCATATTTTGCAGAACAGTCCTGATTTGGCCTCTGTAGGTATTCATTGAACTGCCAGCAGTACCTAGAAGGCCATGAAGGAATTTTTTCGTCCAACGCTTGCCATAATTTGTCAGAGATAGAATCTGTTAAATGAAAGCTTTCATCCTAACGTTTACCCTCATCAGACTTCGTATAAAAGGTGAGATGGTTATTCTTAAGTTTTTTTTAATCACAAATCCTATCATTTATGTTTTCAAATAAGCTTACATTTATATGAAAGCAGAAACTACATAAATCTAGCTTTGTGAATAGGAAATTAGTGACAGGATTAATCTGGAAGATGTTGAGAAGTCACCAAAAGTAAATGGATGATGAGTTTCACATCTTTTTTTTTTTTCCTTTTTGTCTTTTTTCGTGACCGGCAATGGATCGCAACCCTCAGTGTCACGCCCGCACCGGACCAGGACCGGCAACGGGATTGCAACCCTCAGTGTTGCACCCGCACCTCGCTCAGCCAGTGAGCGGCCGGTCTGTATGTGGGATCCGAACCCTCGGCGGGAGCGCCGCCGCGCTCCCAAGTGGCGCACTGTAGCAGTGCACCACCGGGCCGGCCCCGAGTTTCACATCTTATAAATACCATGCAAGTTATCTTGTGTTTTCCCTTTGTCTTAAGAGCCCAGGGGTTTTCATTATTGGACTACAGCTTTAATCTTCTGAATTTTCTCCCACAAGATTAGAGACCATCTCAAGCTAGATCTTCAAAGATCAAAAGCTAAAACGCCAGCAATATTTTCTTCTTGTCATTGTGGTGTGGTGGTGTTACTAATTTTCATTGAATTGTTTTACTAAACCTGTGGAAGGTTTTTACCTATTGTGCACACTTTGCTATTGAGGAAATAGGTCCGGAAACTTGCCCAAGGTCACAGAGATGGAACTGGGAATTGAACTGGAAGTTGGCATATTGGTTTAAAATCTATAGTTTTAACCCCTGTGTTATACTGCCTAACTTGGAAGAAAAAGATATATACGCTTTGTAGTGTTGTAGCAACATGAAAGGAGAAATTCAGTTAATATATCGATACCCTGAGAATAGATCAGTTGCAGTGTGGCTACATGTTACTGAGTTATCTTAACAAGATTTATGTGCATGGAATAAAGAATGGTTGGGCTGGGAGAAGAATTACTGGGTCAGAAAGCCAGTCTAAAAAGTGCTACTGTACCTGAAGTAAAGATAACTCAGTGTTTATAAATGGGGAGGAAGGGAACAAGCAGTTTAACAGAATTTTATTTTAGGTCTGGAAGGGACCTTAGAAAACATGTACGCAGTGAATATTTTTTTCCAAACAAAATTTCATGCAGTGAAACTCGATTTACTTGGGCTTCCCTCTACTCTTAGTACCCTGCCCCAGCCCTGCTGCTCTGAAGAGTTTCCTTTGTTACAGATGTGGACACAGAAGTACCACAGTATTTGCACAACTGTAGTAGCTTAATTAAGGTTTCCCTTCACACCATGTGGAAAAATGAAATAAACATACTGGGGTAGAAGACATGTCTGGAACAGGAACCAGAAATAAACTCTTGGCCAATTATTAATATTTCAAAATTACAAAGTAGGATTATGCTAGGAAAATTAGTAAAAGGTCTTTGGAAAGTTATCTTAATTCACCTTGTACACTCTTACTCCTTAAATGCTGTATTGCTAATAAAAATTACCACATTGTGGCTTTATTTTATTTATTTAGTTCTAGAGATGAAGATGCAAGCCTTGAGTGCCTCTGACAGACAGGTAGGGCCACAAAATACAGAATTCCATTTTTATGGATGACCTGGTTATGCACATTTTTGATCTTACTGAAATTAGCAGATCTTGGGTCTACAGTTTACAACACATTAGTCATTTTTTGTTAGGTCAATTAGAACTCAGTAAAAAGGATGTGATTTGCTTCCTTAAGTTTATCTTAAACATATATTCATTCCTAGAACAGCAAGCCATTGGTTTGTTTGCTCCTTGGTGCCGATTTCCTTGAAAATACAGGAGTACTTCAGAACGTTCGTGGAAAAATAGAATTAAAAGATAATATGAATCTTTCCATGAATTTTTTGATGTACCCTCGAAACTATTAGGATAAAACAAATGTTTGCACTCTTAATTCTGTAGAAAGTTTCAGTAGTTTCTATTACATTGTTTTGTTGGTAGATTGTTCCTTTTACTCACCACAGAGATTGTCCAAACACTTGTCATTATTGGGGCAGGTGCTGCAAGTGGCTCCTTTTTTATATGGCCAAGTTGGGTAATTTCCTCTGTAAAGTAGAAGGTGGCTGCCCATTAGGAGAAAAGTTTTTTTTTCAACTGCAACTTTCTATGAATCCTTGACTAGATCCAGAAGAATGATAGGGTGGAAGTCCAGAGATCCCAAGAGTTAGTAAGTGAAGAGAGGAAAGCAGAAATGGAGGGCTGCTATCATTCACAGTTTATGTGTCTGTGTCTATGAATCTGTCTTAATTTACATCATCTCATTTAGTTATGTCAACTCTGGGAGGAAGTTATTTTTATTTATATTTTACAAATAAGGAAACTAAGGATCTAGAGATTAGTAACTTTCCCAAAAATCACAATTTCTACACATCAGAGTCAGTATGAAACCTAGATTTGTCTTAACTAAGGGCAGTGCTCCCTTTACTTACCCTCTGGCCTGTGTGATTGCTGCCATCCAAAAAAACTTTTAAAAAAGCTGTCATGACCCATATTTACTGTCCTCTGTCTACCAAGCCTTTGTAGTTTTCATTGGATAGGAACCATTTGGCTGGGGTACTGCCTTTCAAAAGAAGACAGTGAAATAATGGGAGAATTTCTAAAGTAAGTACGATTTGTTTTTACATAAAATGTGATATAAATAAGAACTAATAATTCGTGAGCACTTTCCATGTCCTAGGTGCTACTCTAAGCATCCTTGAATGAAATAATCTTCACAACAACCCTATAAGGGATGCACTATCATTCTATCCCCATTATATAGCTAGAGACTGAGATACAGAGTATAAATAATTGACCAAGGTCACAGAATAGAAAGTAAAATAATATCCAAACATTTATATCCCCATGAACATCTTTAGTAATAATGAGAGGCTGTACGTTTGTTTCACTGAATCTGCCATTACACTAATTTTTGGAACTCTGCTTCTGGAATGCATTTCTTAATTTTTTGTGTGTCATGGTACACTTGGGCAGCCTGGTGAAGCCCATGGACTTGTTTTCAAAATAGCTTTTTTGGTTTTTATTTTTAAATGCATAAAATAAAATACATGGGATTACAAAAGAAATTGACGAAATTGAAATAGCTATCACAATGTAAAAAGGATTTGTGATATAGTAACATCTTCTTCTCTATCAAGCATTAAATAAGATGTAGCAGGGGGTCTACAGTAATGTCAAAGTAGTGATGAACACAAACTATATTTTGAGGTATTTGCAACAACTGGAATGCAATATGAAAATATCTGTGACATTTACAAAGATACAGGTACTACTAATACAAAGTCAGAGTTGTTAATACATCCGTGGTGTGTTGTCTTCATTCATAGTGGAAGGGAATGTTATTTTCAATAGAGGTTAGTGAAAGAAGTAGCTGTTTTCTAATCCATGTTCATGGACTCCCTTTCCCAATACTATGCATTTACCTTCAAAGTTAAGAATTCCCCTTTAGAGGCATAACTTTATGTTACTTTCATTTCTAACTCAAAACATATGTTCTAATCTTGTTTAGCTCCAAATTAATTGAGGTTGCTTCGGAAAATAAATTTACCCTGTGCTTACTCTATACCATGGAAAATAGCAAAGCAATACAGTGGAGATTCTAATAGCAATTACAAAAGAAGTCTGAAGTAGAAATTAATCATTAGAATATCTTTCATTGTTAAAAAATACAATACTCATTAAGTGGTTTAAATTCTGGAGTGGTTTTAATAAAATCATTTATGCTACATTATTTAATTGTGCATTCAAACTGCAAAGGAAAGGGGAGAAAATTGCTACTTAAAAATAAGCTGAAAACCAAGGCAGTTGTGAGTTCTAAGGAAAGAGCAGAATTCATCTTGGAGGAAACATGCTACTGGAAAGGCCTGGATTTGTCTAGATGGGAGTGATTAAGAGAAAGGGACCTAAGTATTTTGCCCAGTAAAGGAGCAGGAAGTTTTCGTATTTCCCCTACTAGCCTAAGAGATAAGAGGGTTGAGACCCTGCAGAAGAGAGAAGACAAGTCTTTAAGGAAAAAGATAAATATGATAAGGGTCTTCAAGGCAGTGGTGGCCAAAGCACACTAGGTACTGTACTATCTGAGAGTCAAGGTGCTTTAATTCTCTTCTGTGCTATAATCCTCTGTTCTACTAATCCACTCTGGGTAAAGTTCCGTTAAGCACTATAGCCTCACTCAGTGGTGTCCAAGACAATGAAGAAGAGCTATAGGTGACTGGTGAATTAAGCATCCTATACCCCATTCTGAGGAATTCTCATATTGGAGAGGATAGTGGACTTTTTATAATTATGTAAAATGGGGGTCTATAACTTTTTCTTTGTATATAAAAGGAAAAAACCTCAGATGGCAGAAGGAAATAAGGACATTCCTAACTGGTCTCTGTGCTTTCCTTCTTATACCCCTCCAACCCATTTTCCACACTTCATGCAAACTGATCTCCATATTTAAAGCAGGTTTCATCACTCCCCTGCCTAAAATACTTGGACGTCTCCCTCTTCTGATTTGAGTAAAGCTAAACTCCATCATGATGTACAGGTTCTTCAAGACCTGTGCTGCCTCTCTCCCCCTAGTTTCACCTCATTCAATGGTT
>NW_007732189.1:44738-46084 GCF_000696425.1 Galeopterus variegatus
CTCATTCTTCACACCTAAGGTTAAATATATCACAGAAAACCCTCCCCTGATCATTTTATCTTAAATAGGGGCTTTGCCTACTACAGTATTGTTTATATTTCCTTCATTTCATAAGGCAGTTATTTTGTTTGTATTTTTATTGTCTGCCCCATAAATATAACTTTCATAGCGGCAGAGACTGTGTCTGGCTTGTTCTCCTTTGAAGCTCAGTAAACAAATATTTGTTGAATAAATGAATACACGAAGTTAATCTTTATAGAAACATTATAACTTTGGTCATAAATTTTACAAATTAATATTTTTTATAACTCTGAAGGTCAATAAAGTGAGTCTAAATCAGGAAAATTCACATTTGCACTTTACTAATTTAAGATAAAATAAAAATAATGAATACTTATCAAACAATCGCCATTGCCAGGCATTATATGTACTTGGTGTTTTAAATAGCTTTCGTATGAAATTTTCATGGCTACCTTAAGTGGTAGGTGCTATTATTATCCTGATCTTTTTGAGAGGAAACTGAGATTCAGAGCATTAATTAACTTGTCCAAGNAACACCAAGTCAAGAGTTAAGATCCCCTTACCGGTCATCTTTAAAAAAAAAAAAAAAAAGTCATATGAAAAGTTATCACTAATTAAATTATGGCTTTGACTAGTTTTTCCTGAGTTTCCCTTATTTTCCATATCTAGAATTTTAAATCAAAGCTGTTATCTTCCGAATAACATTTGGTTTTAGTCCCCTCTCTCCCACCCATACTCAATCAGAATATCAACATCTGTTCTGAACATTACTTCAGGAAAAGAGAGATGGGTTTCTTCCATGCAATCTCCTGGAATCCAAATAAAATTAAAGGAAAATGAATTAAAGAAAAAATTGTTGTGTATATAGCAAAGGGCTAGATAGCTTTAAAATATAAACAACTACTATAAATCAGTAAGAAAAACACTCCACTAGAAAAATGGGCAGACCACACGATTCACAGAAGAAATGTAAAAGTTATGTGAAGAAATTTATAATCACTAGTAATTAAAGAATTGTAAAAACAAACAAAAAAAACCCCCAAATTAGAAAATACTTAAATATTGTAATGTTCACTACTGATAACAAGTGTAAATTGATATAATGTCGGAGGTAATTTGGCAATATGTATTTATAAAACTTAAAAATGGTCACACTCTCTACCTAGTAGTATCACTTCTAGGAACTGTAGGGAAATAGAAGTGACTGATTTATATACAAGGTTCTTTACCAAATATTAAAAGAAAATATAGGGAACAATCAAAATTAATCAGTACGATGAGCTGCCGTCAAGAGCACAGACTAGAGCCAGATCAAAGTCTAGCTA
>NW_007732189.1:47880-68075 GCF_000696425.1 Galeopterus variegatus
AATAAACCAGTAAATATAAAGTAACATCAATTCTTCCATCTTGTGGTGTTATTACCATATCCAACTAATTTACCTTCCTGAAAAACATTTCAGTCTTGCTACTCTTAAAAATATATGTGTGTGTATTTATGTAGTGCTTATAAGAAGTGTACACACACACACACACACACACACACACATACACACACACAAAGAACAACGTACCAGAATGTTAATGGAGTAGATATCTGGGCAGAGGAACTAAGGGTTACATTGATTTTCTTCTTTATACTTTATTATACAGATTTTTCTATAATGAAGATGAATACTTTTAAAATAGAATAGTTTTGTTTGTTTTTTTAAGAAAGAGGTTTATTCAGGCACTTACGCTGGTCCGTAGTTGCATATAAAATGTGCTCCATTGGAAAGACTTTCAAAGCCAGAAACTCTAGGGCAAAATTGCACTGCACAGCCAACTTTGTAACTATCTGCCCAAACAACCTGAAAGGAAATAAGAATTTTAAACAGAGAGAGATATAATAAAATGAGTATTTGATTATGATTAAGACTTCGTTAACATGGTGAGGTGTATTCACTCCAGTTAGAAGTTAAAACTACTAGGGAAGTTTTAGATGCTCAGAATTAGCTGGATACTTGTAATTATTACTTGGAATTATTAATTATTATTGGGGTGTGTGTGTGTGAGAAAGAGAGAGACAAATATATAATCAATAACTAAGATCATTTTAGAAAGTTAGTACAATTAAGAAATAAAACTGCAGAATAGGATAGAGAGTGACTGGTGGGGAAGAGGGGGCTGCTTTAACTTTGTTGCTCAGGGAAGACATCCCTGAAAGGAGCCGTTTGAATTAAAACCTGGACCATGAGGATGTGGCACTCAGGATGAACATTCAGACCACCTAAATTTTGGAGGAAGAGCATTCCTTGCAGACGGAACACTAGGGGCAAAGGCCCTGAGATGGAATTCGCTTGGCATGCTAGGGTGGCAGAAAGAAGGCACGTAGGGCCAGGATCTCATGAGTGCAGGAGAGTTGTAGGCCATGAGGTTCAAGGCAGAGGAACAGACCTTGGAGATTCTTGCAGGTGAGTGATATGCTCTTTTTCATGTCTTAAAATGATTTCTGTGGCCTTTATGAAGTAAATGGACTGAGAAGAACAAGGGAAGAAGAGGGAAGTGATATTGGAGGCTGTTTCAGTGGCGCAAGAATGACAAGATGCTGACTCACGTGCCGATGATGTCAGTGCAGTTCCTGAGAACTGAGCAGGTTCATGGCTCAGTTTAGAGGTAACGCTGAAAGGATTTGCTGTTGTTTGGGGTGTGGGGTAAGAGGGAAAGAGAAAAATAAAGTTAGAGTTTGGGGCCTGAACAGCATTCACTGAAATGGTGAAAACCAGGGAAGAAGAAGGGTGGAAGGGATCATGGGCAGGGGGTTCCATATGGAACATGTGAATTTTGAGCTGCCCACTGACATCCAAGTGAGGGTCAACTTGGCTGCTGGATATAACCGTCTGTAGTCTGGAGGATGGTGTAAGCCTAGAGATATAAATCTGGAAGACATGGGACTAGATTAGATCACATAGGTAAATATAATTGATAAAGAAGTGTATGAGAGTCTAAGGTAAGGAAACCAAACACAAAAATAGCCAGCAACGCAGGTGGAAAAGGAGCGTTCAGTGACACAGGAGGGAAACCAAGAGCAGAGCCGGCTTGGTGGGAGAGCGGCCTGTGCTGTCGCACTGCAGCCAGCGCTCAGCAAAGCTCCCCACTCAGTTTAGATCAATGCTGTTGCACAGCTTAGCACTTTCAGTGGGATTTTTCCCTTGTTTTTTGCATAAGGTATTTCAGATTTTCATTTTGTACTGGGCTTCACAAATTATATAGCCCATCTTGACCAAGAGTGTTTGGTGTCATAGAAGCCTAAAGAAGAAAGCATTTAAAGAGCTATTATCTGGAGATAAGCCGGCAATTAAATGCACTCCTTTTTACAGTGATACCTAATTACAGTTTAAATAATTTTTTATTCATATTTTTTGAGCATTTTTGAGACAAGAATTGTGCTAAGTATGGGGGATGCACAGGTGAATGAGCTAGAGCCAGTGGGTGCCTTCCCTAAATGTAGAGAAAAGCAACCAGGAAACTATTACACAAGGGTTTTTTTTGACCACTGTGAAGGGGAAATGGAAGGGTGCTAAGGGCATAGATAGCGTGGGATCCTTCTCTGAGGAAGTGAGGGAGAGCTGGAGCTGGAATGAGCTGGTCTGAGAGCCAGGAGAAGTCTTCCAGCAGAGGCAACACCTGGTGGGAACCTGGGGTAGGGAAGACATTTACAGATTGAAACAGAGGCCAGTGTGGCTGCAGAAAAAAGGCAAGTTGCCTTAAAAAATAAATAAAAATCACTCCCTGGGGAGAGAGTATAGAGTAAGGGAAGAGGGGAGCTGAGGGTGGAGCCTGGGCTTTTCCAAGGTTTAATAGTGGGTAGGAGGTGGGGAGTGGCTGAGGAGGTGCTGGGTCCAGTGCCAGTTAGATAGGAGGTGCTCGATTTCCATGGTCCTCAGTTACAGGACACACCTCTGGGTTTCAAGCCACTCCCCAAGGTCTCAGGTCTCTCCTCTAGGCCCTCCCCTAGAGGAGAGTTACTGCTGCTTGTTAGACCTATTTTTGGCACCCAAATGGAAATTGAGAACTCAGGGGCTGGCTTATGCAAATCCAGTGGCTGGACATGCTCAGTAGAGAGAGGTTATATAACCCTGGTAGACAAGCATGCTCAGTGGAAGGGAGTTTATCCTTTGAATCACCTTCCACTAGGGAGGCTAAAGAGCACAGAATATTCTTAAATATGCCTGATGCATGTGATAGGATTTGACCAATGAACATGTTCCAAAAAGAGACCAACTGAGCAAGTGCAAGACTATGTTACATAGCTGGGAACCACCCCCTTGCTTGAATATTCATTAGATTTTATGAATATGCATTAGGTAGCTAAACTATAAAAGCTGAATCCCGGCAGAAGGTGGGGTTATTGCTCACTTTCTTGGGGCCAACCTGCACTTCACAGGCCGAGGTGTGTATGCTTTCTTTTGTATCAAACTTACTTTTGGAAGGTGGCTGCTCACTCTCTTGAGCCAGCCTGTGCTCTGTACTGAACTGTATATATTTCCTACTTTTATGTTAAACTTGGTGAGGGTCCTGCTCAGTCTCTGGAGCTATGCCACACTCTCTCTCTCTCTGTGAAATCTGTATCTCTTCTTCATTATATTAAACCTCTTCTCACTTTCTACTGTGACTCTGCTCTTGAATTCTTTGCTGTGGCAGAGTCAAGAACCTGGTAAGAGGACGGGGTGGGTTGAGGCCTGTTATCGGGTCTCTCAGACGCTTCCTCCAGCATTATCAGGGAGGGCTGCTGCTCTTGCCATCTGTCTCCCCCTCCTTGGTTTGGTAACTGGGGAGGGTATCCCTACTTTCTCTCTCTCTCTTTTTTTTTTTTTTTGTCAAGGGAAGGCAGCTGGCTGGTATGGGGATGTGAACCTGTGATCTGAACCTGTGATCAGAACCTGTGACCTTGGTATTATAAGGCTGCACTCTAACCAGCTGAGCTAACTGGCCAGCCCTAGGTGCCCTCCTTTGTCAAGGGAAAGCTCACCTCCCTACTTGTGATCTAATATTTCTCTATGCCCAGGAATCCCCTGCAGGGAACTACAGCCTGGATAAGCAAGGAAGCACCTTAGGCCTCTATCTTGCAGTGAGAGCCTAGCTTTATGGGGGTTGTTAATCCTCAGATTTGATCCTTGTACTCAAACTTTTACTTTCTGATTATTTTTGCTTTATTTTTAAAATCTCTTATTTTTATTTTTATTTTTTCCATGCATCTCAAAGTGATTTAACCTGGGGTGCTTTGTTTAAAGATTTCTGGGCCCATCTCAAACCTACTAAATAAGAATCACTGTAATTTTCCTTGGAATCTGTTCCTTAGGTGATTCTCACATATGCTAATTGCAGTCAATGTCATCTCTATTCCTTTTACTAGCACCTTAGATCATTTTATATTTTTTATCTTTTGGTCTTTGAATATTTTCTTCCATAATGTTGTTGTATCTCAGGTATCTCTGCCCCCACCCCCACGCTTTTTTTCCACAAATATGCAAATGTTAATTACCATTCATTTTGTGCCTTAGTCTCTTTTTTATTAAAGTCAAGTTTATTAGGGTATAATTAATATACAGTAAAATTGATTCCTTTTAGGTGCACACATTTCTATGAATTTTAACAAAAGCATATAGTTCAAGATATAAAACCATATTCAAGATACAGAACATTTCCAAAGCTGGCCAGTTAGCTTAGTTAGTCAGAGCGTGGTGTTGCTAACACCAAGGTCTGGGGTTCAATCCCTGTACTGGCCAGCAAAAAAAAAATATATATATATATATATATATATATAGAGAGAGAGAGAGAGAGAGAGAGAGAGAGAGAACATTTCTATCACCCCAAAAAGTTCCCTTCTGCCCCTTTGTGCTTAGCCCCCACCCCTAATCCCCAGTAATCACTAATCTGTTTTCTGTTCCTGTAGTTTTTGCCTTTTCCAGAATATTATACAAATGGAATCAGTTTAAATGTAGCTTTTTAAAAATCTAGCTTCTTTCACCTAGTGTAGAATTTGAGATCTGCTAATGTTGCATTCATTAGAAGTCACTGCTTTTTATTGTTGAGTAATATTTACTGCATGAATGGACCACAGTTTATTTATCCATTCGAGTTGGTCTCTTATTTATTTATTTATTTTTATTTTAACTTCTCAATATACATTATAGTCGATTTTCATGACCCCTTACCCATTCCTCTTCCCCCCTCCCTCACTCCCCTCCCCTCCTACATCATATCTGTTCACTTGTCTTAAAAATTCAAGGAATTGTGATTGTTGTGTCTTCTGCTCCCTCACCCTTTGTTTGTTTGTGTGTTTATTTATCTATTTATTTTTAGCTCCCACAAATAAGTGAGAACATGTGGTATTTCTCTTTCTGTGCCTGACTTGTTTCACTTAATATAATTTTCTCTAAGTCCATCCATGTTGTTGTGAATGGCAGTATTTCATTATTTTTCATAGCAGAGTAGTATTCCATTGTGTAGATATGCCACAGTTTCCTTATCCACTCATCTGATGATGGACATTTGGGCTGGTTCCAACTCTTGGCTATTGTAAATAGTGCTGCAATAAATGCTGGAGTACAGGTGTCCCTTCAGCATGATGATTTCCATTCCTCCAGGTATATTCCCAGCAGTGGAATAGTTGGGTCATATGGTAGATCTATCTGAAATTGTTTGAGAAACCTCGATAGTTGGTCTCTTTTTAAAAGCTTCGTGGGCATTCTGATTCTTGGTTAAACTTGCAGGCTCTGGAGTTCATATTACAGGTTTGACACTTACAGTGTGATCATGGCCTTAGCTTCCTTGTCTGTTAAATGACGGTAACAACAGTACCAACTCCATAAGTTTATTTTGAAGATTTAAATGAGCTAGTAACAAAGTGCTTAGAACAGCTTCTGTAATATAGCAAGCACTCAGCAAATGTTTACATTTTATTCCCTTACCACTAATTTTCTTCTTCTTTAAAAAAGGTACAACTCTTTTTTTTTTTAGGCAGATATCTGTTGTATGTTTTCTTTTAATTTTTTAAATACGGCAAACAAAAATCGCAATTACAAAAAGTAGTAAGAGTTATGCATTGTGGACAACTTAGTGCAGGTGTGGTGTTAAGTACTTTATATGCAACATCATGGTAAATCCTCGAGTAGATGAGAGACTGGAAGTTAATTCTGCCCAGCCAAGATGTTCTGTGAGGACAGTCCATGCCCTATGCAAGATGCTTTCAGAGTGCTTTCCCTTCTAGCAAGTCCTCCAGAACTAGGAGCCACTCTTTTTCCAACAGAAGCACTGCATCTGGGAAACCTGGAGAGGAGGGACATGTCTCTCCCTTCTCCTAACGACTCTTTCCACCATCTTTCCCTTTCAATTCTCGCGTAAGTCCATTTGGTTAAGTACAAGAAATACAGTAATATTATAAGATATATGAAGCCTGCTAGAGAAATTGTGAAACACATCACATTTCCTTTGGTTCCATGAGTGTAAAAATAACAAAAATTTCAAGGGGGGCGGGGCCCGTGGAGATAAAAACAAAATTAAGGTCAATAGTGCCATCTATTGGGAAAGTCCAAACACTACCAAACCTAAATAATGGGCTACCCTGCCTAGATATTTTAGTCAAACTATTCCCAAACTTTTCAAAGTGGAACTGTCAGCAATGGAACATCTAATTTGATTAATCTTCCATATTAATATATCAAGACTTTTCCTCAATGCCAGACTGTCTCCGCTGAAGAAAGAGCTAACGTGTTGAATTAGCACATCAAGAAATATCACATCTTTCATGAGGAGATAATGGATCTGAATCTATTTTCTTTATTCTGTACAACCACCCATCATCCCAAAATCTGCAAATAGTTTGATTTTTCAGTAGAAGGTGAGGACAAAAAGGAGGTTATAATATCTATTTAAAGATAACTTTCCAGCATGAATTTAAAAGGACAACAAGATTTCTTATAAGGATGAAACAGGAAATCTTTAACCTAGCTATCAGATCCTTCTTCCATTATGATTCCTGGAAAACCAGCCTGTGGAAGGGACCTAACCTTTGTTCCATACCTACTAAATACTAGTACTTTGTTAGATAATTTACTTACATTGCATTATTTAAGCCTTACAATATATTTGATATCTGAAACTCAACTCTTCCTCTTACTAGTTAAATGACATTGGAGAAACAGCGTCATAACCTCTCTGAGCCTATGTACTCACCTGTGGATTATAGCACCACACTTACAGGTTTGTGATGAGAGTCGAATGAGGTCTTTAGTAGAGAGCTAAACTAAATGACATTGGAGAAACAGCGTCATAACCTCTCTGAGCCTATGTACTCACCTGTGGATAATAGCACCACACTTACAGGTTTGTGATGAGAGTCGAATGAGGTCTTTAGTAGAGAGCTAAACACCACGCTCACTTAGAAAGTGCTGTTGATTCTTCCCAGACAAAGGGGTCTTGGGACATCATCTTTATGATGAGGGTCCCTTTTTTGAAGAGGGTGTAGAATATAGTGGTCTCTTAAAGAGAACATATTAGGATCACTCTGCTTGGGCTCTAATATCTGTATGCAAGGAACTGGATTTTAGAAAAGAAGCTTTTCGTGTCCAAAATATTAGCTCTCCTTTTTTCCCCAGATGTAAGAGGAAAATTCACAAGTAAGCTCAGTTACATCTGAGAGGGTTATCTGTGAAATGTCAGGCCCACGTGACATAAACTTGAGTTTCCTCCTCTTTTTTTGACTCCCTGGAATGAAGGACATGGGTTATCTTAACTTGTATATTGGAGCATGATTTTAGGAGTCTGTTGTCAACTTGACAGTCTTCTGACCTCTATACATTTTAGCATGCTGAGCTAATTGCCATTCATCTGAAGTACCAGGTCCATTCATACACATTGTTCGTCTTCTGCACCTTGTTAATTTTGCTTGGAATTCTCTTCCTGTTCCTTTTCATGTGACAAACTCTCACCCAGTTTTCAAGCACCAACTCACATGTTTCCTGCTGTGGGAAGCCTTGCACCTCCTTTTGGCTGGAAAAGTTGCTCTATTCTCTTTGTTCACATGACTTTTGTCAGTTTCTTTGAACTGCACTAGCCGTGCACTGTAACACCTCCATTTACAAATATGTCTCTCCTCCTAAAAACCTTCACTCCTAAGGGTTGGGGACCATACCCAGTAGTGTCCTTCCTCCTCTGCCGCACTCCCTATTTCACCTCAGTCCCACTTCTCTGGGATCGTACCCCAATAAAGTGTTAGCACATAAGCTATTGTCTCCGGCTCTGTTTTCTAGAAATTTAGACTAAGACATTTCATAAGTGCCTGGTGTAGGGCAGTTGCTTAAACACTGACTGAATAAATGAGTTGGCATCTACAAACTGACAATTATCCGGGGATTTAAACACCACCAGGCATAATGGCACCAAGAAGCACTTTAGGCAACCTGGATTTGGTTTTCTTTCCCGCTAGGACTTGTCAGAATACAAGGAAATTTACTTTCTCGTTAAATTTATTTGTAAATATCAACAAAAATTGTTGGTTTATGGGATAAATTTAGGAGAAACTTTATTTATATTTCCAAGAAAGAGCCCAATATTACAGATTATTTGATAGTCTTTTTTTGCTCACAATAATCTTGAAATGCAAATTTCACCGAAATCGGCCTTTTCCCTCTTGTCAAATAATTTCCTATAACTGTGCCAGACTTGCTTTACCTATAACACCAGTGAGACCACAGGCTTTATAAGGTTGATCTGGAATGAGAGTTTTTCTAACATGTTGCTCCTTAAAACCACCTAATATTTCAATGCTTGTTAGAAATGTTTTGCCCTCATACCTCATTTCAGCAGGTTTTTGTACGTTAAAACCAATCAAATACAGGCGAAGTACCTTTAGTTCTTGTTTTTACAAAGACTGCCAGAAAGCAAAAGTAAATAAACAAAATGGGGCCAGAATAGGAAAACAATATGTTAGGAAGACTATAGAAAATGCTACCTAGGAATCTGTTTCCATCATGTTGCAAACGTTCATTAGGATTCGAGAGCCAAAATCTGTTTGAGTAAAAAACCAGTCTCAATGGGAGGCTCTGAATGTAGCTATTGGAACTAAGGATGTGGATATTAAGGGCCGATTATCCTCAGGATAGTTTGTGTAAGTTTATACTCTGGCCTCTCCTTAGGGGCTGGAACTGTTGTTTTTTCCTTTCTTGTGTGGCACAGTGTCTGACACACAGTAGATTCTCAGTTGATGCTTGAAAGAATGAGGATTGATGTTTCTCTGACAGTGAGGCTTATTTCTCCTAATTTCACAGTCCCAAAACAACTGCCTCAAATTTCGTGGAGCACACATGTCAGCTGGAACCTGGAAATCCATTCTCCTATAAGGTCCTTTGATTGCTCACAAATACAACAAAGGCAGGAGAATAGATGTTATCAGAATTGGCCAAAGCTTGTCCAGATTTGGTTGGCCTCACATATTACCTGTGTCCACATAACTAAACTTCTTAAGCACTATCTCCTCTGGTGTTTGAGTCTGTTCCATTTATTTACATTTTTTAGTAAGCCTGTAATCCCTACTCCCTCACACTTACAAGTATACTAGCTTACTATATACTTTTTTAACACCAGATTCCAATGGTTTCCTCACCCTTGAAAGGTTTCAAGATAGTATAGGGCAGATACTTACCTGAGTGTAGTGGCCACAGACTTTTTTGCATTTCAAAGTGTTGAAGTCATAGTATTGGATTTCATTGTACCACGCGGTGATGGCTGAAGACACAGAAAAGATGAATAGAGACCCTGTCCAGATATTTTCTCCCAGTGAAGTGAAGTTTGGGTGCAGCTTGTGGGGTGATTTCAGCTGTACATTATGTGCAAACTGACAAGTTTTTGCCCAAGCTTTTGCAATTTGGGCTAGTGCTGGGTCCCAAGTCTGCAAAAATAAATATTAAACAATTAAGAGGGGTCAAGAATGTTACCAGCAAGGTGATTGGGGTGAGCAGAGTGGGAATTTGAATGGGAAGCGAGATGTGGAATAGAGAGGGAACCACAGCACATAGGTCGTCTGTAAATATGGTCTTCAGGCATTGACTGGGGCTGGGAGGAAATATGATCATCTAGTTTCATGAAATTTATAATCTAAGTGAGAAAACGGTGTGCGCTGTGTTTCACATATTTTACGTAATTTAATAACAACAGAAAGGTTAAAAACCAGGGGGCTGGGAGGAAATATGATCATCTAGTTTCATGAAATTTATACTCTAAGTGAGAAAATGGTGTGCGCTGTGTTTCACATATTTTACGTAATTTAATAACAACAGAAAGGTTAAAAACCAGCTCAAAGCCACAGATCTGGATTCAACCCCAAGCCTCACGGAAACAAAATCCCACCCACTCCCCAGATACAGTGCTGCTTTCCAGAGAAAATCAGTACTCCGATGGCAACAAAAAAGTAAATGCAGAGATAAGAAAAACAAACATCACAAAAATTAACAAGGAAGAAAACGGCAAAAAAAGATAAGTGAAATCTCCTCATGACCAGAAAAAAAGGAAGTGTCCAAAAAAAGAACTAAAACGTACTTGCAGAGCTTGCTTCTAACAAGAGTTGAGTAGGCAGGGCTAAACTGGGTGTGTTTTGATCACAGACTGAATTTACTACACACATTAATCACCAAAAAAAAAAACCAAAAAAAAATTCAGGATTGCCAAGGATCTACCCCAAAGTCAATACCCAGTAGTTGTTTTAGTGACTGACTTATACCACAAATACAGATATTTTCCTTACCATGTATAGCATATCACTGGCTGTTGGATTCACCTCTGATCGGAACTTGTTATGAATTCGAACACAGTCTTGGACGAAATCTTCATTGTCGATATCTGGCAAAGTATTTGCTGTATATGAATCACTGGAGACGAAAGAAACCATCCAGGCCATCGTAGCGAGTGTGGCTCGCATGCTGCCTGCCTGGCGTGGAGCCTCGGGGGCTGCAGTCCCCAGCCGCTGCAGTTTCCGCACCTCTCGGCGTCCTCAGCTGGCAGCTTCACAAAGCAGAGCCGACTTCAGCTTTTTGAAAACGGAAAGCAGACGGTGAGTTCATCACAAGTTTTAAGAAGTGGGCTTCTCCATATATGGTTTGCAGCTCATTTTCTGCTAACCCTGTCTTTTCTGCGGTTCTCAGTTACACAGCACCTATTGCAACATAGATTTTTACAAAGCTGCATCAGACTTTCTTCTGAGTTGAGGAATATTTCCAAAGGAAATTCTGGAGTCTCCAGAAATAACGGTCTCCAATTTTTTATGGAGGTTCTGGTGATTAAATAAAAACATGTCTCTTCTACAACCGTCTTGCAAAATGCTTTTAAAAGCTTTTATTTTTATTTTTTTGCAGCCATATCAGCACACAGTAGTTGGATACTTGGGTTAACATCATAATTTGACCTAGAATTCATTCACAACAGTGGAAGAGAGAGAGAGAGAGACAGACAGAGAGAGAAAGAGTGTGTGTGTGTAGCTGTAAGGCCTTAGATAAATTTCCTAACTCTCTAAGCCTCAGCCACTTATTGGATGAAGCTAATGAGACCTTTTTTACCTCTTTAATCATAGAGGTTCAGGGGATCAAATAAGCGAGCTAATATATAAATTTGACACATTTAAATTCCTGCTCTGAATATTCAGCTTGGTAAACAGAGATAAAAGCACAGGCTCTGCCGTCAAGGAGCTCACAGTGGTAAGAGCTGTGAGATGGTGGTGACAAAGGTGGTCATCCAGGGGCTGCTGGAGATCCAGGTAGAGGAAAGCACAGGGAGGTATTTATTCACAGGAGAGGATGCTTAACCCATTCAGGAAAGGGAAAAGGTGGCCTTCTACCTTCAGCAGGTTAGGACTTTGCTGAGGCTAGAATAAGATAGGTGTTGATCAAGTGAAAATGGGCTGGAGAGATGAAGGGAACTGAGGATATAGAAACTGAATATCTAGTGTGAAGCTGGAAACATGGTGTCATGGCAGGAACAGAGAAAAAAACACTGCATGTTGTCTCCCTCTGTAGATATGGTCTTCCAGTATTAATTCTGGCTGTTAAAAATCATGACATCTGTTCTCATGAAATTCAAAATCCACATGGTGCTTTCATGCTAGTTGGGAAGAGGTTAAAACTCTTTGTGGTTGCTTGAGCAATCTCTGCTGTACACGTAATACTCCCAAGAATAAGCAATTTTTTTTTCTTCCTGTACTCAAATTTTTTTACAATGAGCAATATTATCTTGGTACTGAAATGAATTAATCATTTTTTTCTATAATTTCCTGAAAATAATCAGTGTGAAGGTTAATTTTAGGTGTCAACTTGATTAGATTAAGGAATGCAGAGAAACCTAGTAAAGCTATCTTTTTAGGTGTGTCCATGAGGGAGTTTCCAGAAGAGATTAGCATGATAGCCTGAGTGGACTGAATGGGAAAGACCCGCCCTCAATATGGGTGGGCACCATGCAATCCCCTGGGGGCCCAAAAAGAACAAAAATAGATAAAAAGGGTGAATTTCTCTCTATATCCACTGGAGCTGGGATACACTCTCGCTTCTCTGTTCGTGGACATCAGAGCTCGAAACTTCAGCTCTTGGGTTCCAGGACCTACACACCAAGGGCACCATCTGCTTCCCTGGTTTTGAGGTCTTTGGCCTTTGACTAAGCCATGCTGCTGGCATCCAGTTTGCAGACAGCATATAGTGGGACTTCTCTTCAGAATTGCATGAGCTAACTCCCCTAATAAATCCCTTCTCATATATTTATATACATATCCTATTGATTCTGTCTCTCTGGAGGACCCTGACTAACACAGTCAGCAAAAGGGTAAGTTTGCCATCACAGAGACCATTTTTATGTTATTATGTAGAACAACTGAACTTCTCAGAGCCACAACTCTCAAACTTCTCAATTCACATTACGTTTCTGCAACAAAAGCTCATAGAAGTGGTTCGTGCCACAGAACAAGAGAAACTTTTACCTGGAAACAAATGCAAGCCTCCACCTAAGGCTTACAACTTTGCTCTGGGTTTTTCCACTCCTTAAACCAGGGTCTCCTTGATAAGTGTGCATGAGTGTTAAGAAAGAGAGATTTGTTTTCAGCGCTCATCACTAAGTGGTGGCATTTTAGGAGATTTTTTTTTTTTAACCTTCTTTTTTATCCTTTTCTGTATTGTTTAAATTTGTTTTACAATGAGAATATACTATCTTTTATAAACAGAAAATAAATTAAAACTTTTATTTTGGAGAGCAAGGGAATCTTCAAAATCATGCACAAATTAGCACATACACCCAGCCTGATAAACCCACACATAAATAAAAGACTGATGGGATACCAATAATTCCAGTATTAATTGTGGTTGTCATTGCATGATAGGCTATGTCTCTCTATCTCAGCATGTTTTACTAACATGCTTAAAAAAACAACAGTTTGTGTAGCTAGAGATAATCATATGCATTGTATGAAAAAATCTCACCCTTGCTATACTGTTCTAGACATATCCGTTTAGATGCATAATGAGCTTTTTTATTTCTGGGAGAGAAATGATGTAGAATCCCTATAATCCCGCCCATTGTTATTAGATTCTGTAAACATTTAAGCTCCAAAAGGCTCTAGTCACTATTCCATTGGAGCTGCAGGTGGGGGGGAGGGGTAGGGATGGACAAAGGTCCAGAAAACAAGAGGGACTGTAATATTTATCAACCAAACACATCACTGTTGAACTGTCTGTGTGATAACTTTAACTTAGTATAAGCCAGTTTTATGTAGGCCAGTGTGTACAAGTTAATTCTAATTCATATCCTAGGAGTAGTTAGCACCAAGTACCCTACTCAGGAATTCACACTCCAAAGATGGTCTTAGCAGCTCAGATACGGTTATGGAAATTGACACCAGAGTTTGTTAATTAGAATAGGACACGTTAGAGAATAATTTTCACTGGCAAAATGAGTAATGTTCAAGATGGATGGCTTGTAGGAAGATTGAACACACCCTCCTGCCGTTGAATGAATGAGGTATAAAGAAGCAGAGCACAGATCTCTTACATCACTGGTGCCATGTTCAAGGGAATTGCCATCTCACAGAGGGCCCTGTCCCCTGCCCTGCCTCCAAGCCTGGCCTAACTTTAGAATGTCTACTGATACACACAGCTTGTGGCTGGGGTGTTAAAGGGCAGAAAGCAGGACTATTTTTTTTAACTGTTTGCTAACTAATGTTAAGACATTTAGCAGAAATTGTTTAAGACTTGCTCTCTTAGTAGCATACTGTTGAGCTCTTTTACCTGCCCATAATCCTGCCGACTGGGCCAGCTGTCGAGCTAGGGCTGGGTCCTGGTGCTCACAGACCCCTCAAGCCCGTTCACAGACTGGGTCACAAACCCTCCACACACAGGTCTCCAAGCTCGGTAACCAGCAAAAAGTCCTTGGAGCCATCGATCCAAGAGCATGGCCAAACGGATGCCGGAGGCGGTCAACACCAACCAAGATGGTGGCAACACATATGCGTACTAACTCCACCCGCACACAACTTATTTACAAAGAATGCGCTGCACCACCCACAGCCAGACCTAAGGGAGAGGGCCTGATTAAATTAGTCTATTTTCCCAACACATACCCATCAGGTATTGAGGTTTTTAGGGAGCAGAAAATAACCTTTGCCTAACCCAGTTTCAACTGCTGGAGCCAGGCTCCTCATATTAATCAAAAGAACCTAATATTTGAGGCCATGCTACCTTAGGTTATTTGGCAGCAGTGATAAGCACCAAGCTAGACTTTTTCATATTCATTATCTCACTATGTTCTCATGATAATCTTGTGAGATATATATATATATATATACATACAGTATATATATATACATACATATATATATATACATACAGATATATATATATACAGTTGTCCCTCAGTATCTGTGGGGGATTGGTGCCAGGATCTCCTGTGGATACCAAAATCTGTCTCTGATATAAAATAGCATAGTATTTGCATATAACATAGGAAGCTTAGCCAGGAAACTATTTTTCTAGCCCCCTCAATCATTCTGTCAGCTACCTTATTTCTTTTAATAATGTCTTTTCCACTTAACTTTGCTAGAGTGACTTCTTTTGTCTGCAACTAACTATTTTTCTAGCCCCCTCAATCATTCTGTCAGCTACCTAATTTCTTTTAATAATGTCTTTTCCACTTAACTTTGCTAGAGTGACTTCTTTTGTCTGCAACTAAGAATCTTGACTTTTTGAGGAAGAAGAAAAAAAAAAGAAACCAGTACACCTCGGAAGATCCCCTCTCTCAACATTTTGGTGTACCTATCTCAATCATATATACATATTCTCATATACGTGTATGTGTGTATCCAAATATATATATAAAATACGCATGCAAAGATTTAGTTAAAGGTATAATTTTATGCAATTTTGTATCTTGCTCTTTTTCTTTACTTACCATAATTTCATAAATATGTTTTTGGTTTTTATAACTTTTTATAAACATTTGAGTGCTTTTTTTTTTTCCTTTTTGTCTTTTTCCGTGTCCGGCAACAGGTCGCAACCCTCAGTGTCACGCCCGTACCGGACCGGGACCGGCAACGGGATCGTCCTTTTTGTCTTTTTCCGTGTCCGGCAACAGGTCGCAACCCTCAGTGTCGCGCCCGTACTGGACCGGGACCAGCAACGGGATCGCAACCCTCAGTGTTGCTCCCACACCTCGCTCAGCCAGTGAGCGGGAACCGGTCTGTATGTGGGATCCGAACCCTCGGCGGGAGCGCCACCGCACTCCCAAGCAGCGCACTGTACAGTACAATGTTTCCTCAAATGAATGTATCATAATTTACATAACACATTATAGTTGGGTTTTCAGATTCCTTTCAAATTTTCTTCATTATAAATAATAATGCTGTGAATATATTTATATATAAGGCATATTCTATATTTACTAAGATTGATTCCTAGAAATAAAATTACTTGTTAACAGTGTGTGTGTTTTAAAGATTTCAAATATGGAGTCCAATTACCCTCTTAGAACTTGTTCTAATTTATGCTCTACTTCCATCATCAACATCTGGGCATTGAGACTATTTATTATCTTAAACATTGGGACTATATATATATAATATATCTATATATTTGTATCTGGTTGTGCATATTGTCAAAAAGAATCAGAGCCAGACAATAGTTAAAGTGGTAAAGATAGATTTTATTCAGAAATTATTGCAATAGGATCTCAGTATAGAATTGAGCTCAGTTCCAAATACAATAAAGACACTTGGGCATTTATAGCCAAAGAGCAGTGTGGGGATGTGGGGGGCCAGGTTGGTGGATGGAAAATTCCTAAGAAGAGACATCAAAGGTGGGGGAATTCTTGTTGGACTGATCTAACAGAATTCCTGCTGAGGGTAGGCTAGGATGATAGATATCAAGGGTGGGAAAGATTTTAGATTTTCTCTGAACAGACTTAATAGGATTCTTGCTAAAACTGGGCTATGCAGGTCTGGCAAGGATGGGGCCAAAGTCAAGAAGAGGGCTTAGAAGAAGAGCCTGACTAAATTTTGGTCAAGGAAAGCATCCTGTCAATATGCATATTTAAGTATTTCCTGTTTCACCTCCCTTTGCATGCTAGGTTTTAGTTTATTACTTCCTAACTTTAACTGAACTTGAGGCCCAGTTTTTCCAAAGAGAAAGCCACGGTGGAACTTCTGCATTTTGCCTTTGACTTGTTGTAGAGTACAGCAAGAGAGACAGCCCCCACACCACGTTTACAAGCACTGGGATGAACTCTGCTCATACTTAACAGAGCAGTTGCTTTATAAGATATGGATCTGAAGATAATGTTAAGATGAGAATTGAGTAACTTGCATTTCTAAACTCTTGAACATTCCTACACTTGTCTTTCTATAAATACTTTTAAGAACTTTCTTTAGCATATATATGTTTCAGAGAAAAACATTAACTGAAGGTTCACATCCTCTTGTTGCTTTTCTTAGATAAGAGTGCTTTGAGGTTGAGATATGAGTTAATTTCAGCATAAACATCTGCCCGGTGCTGCTTTTTTCTCTATGCTGCTGTCTTGATTTGAGTAAGGCAAGAAAGAAGTACTCACTGTGTACTCCATCAAGTTTCTCCAGGGCTTCTCTGCTGGGGTGACTTCAGAAAATGGTTTATGTGCTTCATCAGTTACACTACTTGCCTCTCAGGAGCTGAGTAAAGACTTTTGTACAAACTGCACATTGTGTGCAGGAAAATCAGCTCTCTCGTGGACAGGCTGAGAGAGCTGGTGTGTGGTTACCATAGCAACGTGCCTTCATTCTGCTTTTTAGCTTCAGCCTGCTGCCAAAATGGGGAAGCCTAATAGTTGCTGGACTATTTCACTTACTCAAAGAGGGCAGTTATCTTCTGCTGATTCACTGTGGTTCATGACCACCAGCCTTATACTTTTCATGGCATAGTATAGCTTGGCACGTTCTCAGTTAATGTTTACTTCACTGTGATCCTGTATCATATGTATTATAAAGCTACATTTCTGATGAGGAAACTGAGGGCCAGAGTTAAGTAATTTGCTCACGTTCTCACAGTTAGTAAGTGAATTAAAGGTGGTCTCTCTTCTTTATGACAATGACTTTCACACTTTGGTGTGCATTGGAATGTATACCTCACAATAACCCATCAGTGCTTTTAATCAGCTCTCTCAATATTTTCAGGATACAGTTAAAGTTTGAGAACCACTATTTTGCAACATGTTGCTTCTCTTTGCTCCGATGGCATCCTATCCCCAGAAAAGTGCTTAGAAAGGCATCCATTCATTGTATCTTGTGATGTTGGGACCAAAATTCTCTCAGCTTCCCACTGCTCTTCCAGACCATTGCTACACAGCCTTTGCTCAGTAACCACTGAATCCACAACATTCATTTATACCAAATTCTACTCTCACCATCATCCTCCTCAGACCTCCTTTATAACTTTTGAGGAATTGGATCTCGACCTATAGTCTTCAGCTCCATCTGACTTATCTAATACTCTGCTCACAAACCTTTTCAACCAATTCTACTCCATTGATTTTATCAAATTATTTATCTAGGCATATCCCAAGCCTTACCAACTAAAATTGCTCTACCTCTCAATTCCTACTCTTTGACCACACATTCTCCCTTCCATCTCTTAAGCTCTTCACCGTCCCTACTAAATTCTCTCTCATTTGGGGGGTATCTTGCAGGCTTCTCATCATCTTATTCTCTCAGCCCATCATCCCCAACACCAACCTGTTTATATTTCTGTTCTGTATCTAGCCTGGGAACCAACAATCAAAAATCACAAGCATGTTCACACCAGTGTCTTCAGTATTCTCATTCTTAGGGTCTTCCTATGAGCTAACTTAGCCAATCCTTGTTCAAAAAATATTTGTTGCTTTTGTTTCTAATAAGTAGAACTACAGAAAATAGAAAAACTATGCTGATGGGCATCATCGCAATTGTTGTTAACCAGCAATATTTTAAATCAGATACACTTTTTATTTTGAGCAGTGGTTGATTCAAACCTCCTGGGAACCAACAATCAAAAATCACAAGCATGTTCTCACCAGAGTCTTCAGTATTCTCATTCTTAGGGTCCTCCTATGAGCTAACTTAGCCAATCCTTGTTCAAAAAATATTTGTTGCTTTTGTTTCTAATAAGTAGAACTACAGAAAATAGAAAAACTATGCTGATGGGCATCATCGCAATTTGTTGTTGTTCAGCAATATTTTAAATCAGATACACTTTTTATTTTGAGCAGTGGTTGATTCAAACCTTTTGCCATCCTCAGGCCACCCACCCACCCTTAAGACCCTGTTTCCTAGAGTTCAGCTTTATTATACATCTCACCAGATGCAGAATGTTGGGTTCTTCTGTTGTGACTGTGTTTTTGTTTCTCTTGACCAATGTCTTTTTCTCACTTCTTTCTCTATCAAACTCCTACTCATCCTTCAAGGCCCAACTCAAATGTTACCTTTTCTATGTTAAGCTTCTCCTTTCCTCATCACTCCTTTATTTCCTTTTCATATATGTTTTTCTTTTCCATGAAACCGTGGCAGAAGCAGTCTGCCTTTATTATTATATGATCTCTCTATTGTCTTTCCCTTTTTCTTAGTCAGCTTGGGCCACTATAACAAAAGAATATAGACTGGGTGGTTTAAACAACAGAATTTATTTCTTCTAGTTCTGGAGGCTGGGAAATCCCACACTTTACCGGAGTGATAGCCAATTCAGTTGCTGGTGAGGGTCCTCTTCCTAGCTTACAGATGGCCTCCTTCTTGCTGTGTCCTCACATGGCAGAGAGAGAGAAAGAGGGAGAGAAATAGCGCTTTAGTCTCTTCTTCTTATAAGGACATTTATCCCATATGGGGCTGCAACCTCGTGACCTCATTTGACCCAAATTAACACTCAAAGGCCCACTTCCTAATATCACATTGGGGGTTGGGGGTTCAACATATAGATTTTGGGGAGACACAAGCATTCAGTCCATAACACCCCTCTACTTTAGAATCCCAATCTCAAACCATGTTAACTAAACAGAAAACTACTTGGTGACTAGAATGTGAACACTTGGACAATGAGGATGGCTGTATATTAATTGTTACACAAGTATATGTTAGGACAGTATTCTATAGAATCTTCCGATATGGGGCAGGGTGGCATGTCACCTACTTTCTAATTGTAATCTCATATTGACAAGAAACTTGAATTTACTAGGTAGTTTTGAGAATTATAAAAAACAGAACATTCTTATAACAAAGTTCCCAGTTGAATATATTGCTTAATTCTATCAGTTCATGTGTTACCGAAACCCCAAAGGTCCGTTTGCTCCCTGCTCAATAGCCAATAATTGAGGGACAAGTGTTGGTGTAAGGAAAGGTAGCCTTTAATCAGGAAGCTGACAACCTGGGGACATGGCAGACTCAGGTCTCAAAGACCATTTCCACATTTCCAAGACTTGCCAAAAGGTTTTATAGGGACAGGTGATAGAGCGGCCGGTTCATGGTGACCTATGCAGAGATGTGTAG
This sequence comes from Galeopterus variegatus, assembly GCF_000696425.1. Classification (NCBI taxonomy): domain Eukaryota; kingdom Metazoa; phylum Chordata; class Mammalia; order Dermoptera; family Cynocephalidae; genus Galeopterus; species Galeopterus variegatus. The sequence continues at coordinate 67,554 of NW_007732189.1, forward strand.
GCATAATCATAAAATTTCACGTAAACATCGAAGAACTTCTCGGGCAGGAGCTGATTCATGGTGACCTTCTTACATGAAGTCAAGTCATGGATTCAGTTCCTGTTAACCTCAAAAAGATCTAGTTAGTAAGCTAGTAAAGAATGGCCATCTGGGTTTATAATTTTCTTTTTCTTTTTTTAAAGTGTTTTATTTTTATATTTTATTTTATTTTTACTTCTCAGTATACAATGTAGTTGATTTTCATGCCCCTTTACCCATTCTTCTCCACCTCCTCCCCCCTCCTCCCCACGTCATATGGGTTCACTTGACTTGAAGAGTTCAAGGAATTTTTATGGTTATTCTGTCTTCTTCCCGCTCCCCGAATTGTTTGTGTGTTTATTTATTGATTTATTTTTAGCTGCCACAAATAAATGAGAACATGTGGTATTTCTCTTTCTGTGCCTGACTCGTTTCACTTAATATAATTTTCTCTAAGTCCCTCCATGTTGTGAATGGTAGTATTTCATTCTTTTTTATAGCTGA
>NW_007732189.1:69000-128069 GCF_000696425.1 Galeopterus variegatus
TTGTGTAGATATACCACAGTTTCCGTATCCACTCATCTGATAATGGACATTTGGGCTGGTTCCAACTCTTGGCTATTGTAAATAGAGCTTCAATAAACATTGGAGTACAGGTATTCCTTCAGCATGATGATTTCCATTCCTCTGGGTATATTCCCAACAGTGGGATAGCTGGGTCATATGGTAGATCTATCTGTAATTGTTTGAGGAATCTCCATACCATTTTCCATAAAGGCTGCACCATTTTGCAGCCTCACCAACAGTGTATGAGAGTTCCTTTTTCACCACAACCTCACCAGCATTTATCATTCTTGGTCTTGTGGATGTTAGCCATCCTAACTGGAGTGAGATGGTATCTCAAAGTGGTCTTGATTTGCATTTCCCGGATGCTGAGTGAGGTTGAGCATTTTTTCATGTGTCTGTTGGCCATTCCTATATCTTCCTTTAAGCTCCTTTGCCCATCGTATTAGTCCGTTTTGTGTTGCTATAACAGAAATACCTGAGACTGGGTAATTTATAAGGAAAAGAGGTTTATTTGGCTTACGATTCTGGGACAGCTGCATCTGGCATGGGCCTCAGGCTGCTTCTACTCATGACGGAAAGTGGCAGGCAGCCAGAGGATACAAGCAGGTCACATGGCAAGAGGAAGCAAGAGAGAGAGAGAGAAGGTGCCAGGGTCTTTTTAAGCAATGATAATGTAAGCCATACATGTTATTTAAAATTTTCTTGTAGCTCCATTAAACAGGTATAAAACAGGTAAAATATAACTTTAATAATAAATATAACAATTAAAATATAGGTACCCTCGGGCTGGCCCGGTGGCGCACTTCTACAGTGCGCCGCTTGGGAGCGCAGTGGCCCTCCCACTGAGGGTTCGGATCCCACATACAGACTGGCCGCTCACTGGCTGAGCGAGGTACGGGAGCAACACTGAGGGTTGCAATCCCGTTGCCGGTCCCGGTCCGGTACGGGCACGACACTGAGGGTTGCGATCCATTGCCGGTCACGAAAAAAGACAAAAAGGAAAAAAAAATAATAATAAAATAAAATAAATAAAATATAGGTACCCTCATTGTCCAAGTATTCACATTCAAATCACCACAGTTACAAAGTAGCATAGGGCAGCTAAAGTAGTCATGGCACACAAACACACACACACACACACACACACACACAAATTTACTAAGAAACTTTAGCAATTACTTCCTAAATAATTACAACTAGTCTTTGCAGGAAGAGTCAAGATCTTTGTAGATCTCTTACTAATTGTTCAATGCTGTCAACATCCAACAATAGGAGGCAAATGCAATATAATAAATCAATTGAGAAGGGACATCACAATTTTTTGCAAAAGATTTGGATTTCAGAAATTTATTCAAAAGCTGTAGATAAGTAAAGAGCTGGTGAGAATTAAACCGGTTAACACTGACAGAGAACAAACAAAATAATGACTCTATTCTTCCTTAAAAAGAGAATAATTTAAATGTCAAAAGATTGTAAGAGTTCTTTAGAAAACTGATGGAGACCTCTGATGTATGTTTTAATTACCCTCTTTACTTTGAAAGTCAAATGCAAAGTGAAACACTCTGTTCTGTGTTACCACATAACATTGCTAAAAAATTGTGTCGCTCCCTAAATCAATACTCATTTTATTCTTTTTTGTTTCTAAGAATTAATCCATAGTTGTGAAGTTCAGTTAAATATTTATTAAATCTGAAAAAAAATCCTCAATTTCCATATTTTTACTTTTATTTTTCAAAAGAAGATTTATTTAAATAATTTTTCCCACATTTTACTTTGAATTTCTGGTCCCCATTTAAAGCAATTTGCTTTAAACAGTCCTTTTCTAACACCAATTAGCCTATGATAATTGAGATGGCTAAATTTTAAAAATCATTATAAATTCAAACAGGATAAATATACTTTCTAGATAAATAAACATACAGAAATGAATAAAATGAACGAACAGGTTAATGCTTGTGTTTATTGAGTGCTTACATGATATGGAACAGTGTTGCTACATTTAGTCATTCATGAGTTGAACTTGTTAGGTATTTAAACTTGTTAGACATTTGAGCATTTATATTACATGAAAGAATACAAAATATAAATGGTCAAAGATAATGTAGCCAATGCAGTCCAATAGCATTGAATTAATGTTTACATTATTCAACTAGCTATACATTTTTAGGTTAGTCAGTTTCTCACTTCTAAGAAGGAAATTACTTTGAACTTGTCCAACCCAAAGGAAATGGTGGTTTTCTTACTGAAACCCCAAAGATCCATTTGCTCGCTGCACAATAGCCAGTAATTGAGAGACAAGTGTTGGTGGAAGGAAAGGTAGCCTTTAATCAGGAAGCTGGCAGCCTGGGGAAATGGTGGACTCAGGTCCCAAAGACCATCTCCACTTTGCCCAGACTTGCCAAAGGGTTTTATAGGGACAGGTGGTTGGGGGCGGATTCATGGTGACCTGAGCAGGGTTGTGCAGGCATAATCATAAAATTGCAGATAAACATCAAAGAACTTCTCTGGCGGGAGCTGATTCATGGTGACCATCCTCCATGAAGTCCAGTCATGGATTCAGTTCCTGTTAACCTCAAAAAGATCTAGTTAGTGAGCTAGTAAAGAATGGCCATCTGGGTGAATAATTTCTTCTGTAATTATTCTATGTACAGTATGAGCAAAAGTTATTGTGTTCTAGCATCATGTGAATAAGAAGCATTGTATTCTGACGTCCAGCTGCAAGCTAGGCAGTTTGGGACACAAGAGTAAGAAAAAAAACTTTTTAATTTAGAAGTTTAACAAAATGGAGTCACTTTTGTTCAGACTGTTAAAGTTTCAATAGCAATTTTGACATTTTCTTTTAATATTTTAACGCTCAACATTTTTTTTTCTGTTTTCTTTTTGTAGCTTCTTTGCTAAAACATCTTTTAAAGCATGTCTTGTCATCTGTGGTTCCAAGGACAACTGTTTTTATTACAGTACTTATATAATGATTTGATTTCTTAAATTATGCATACCTTAAATACAAATAAAACTTGAGAAACAAAAATGTTTTTAAAAACTTTATTTACTTTACCACTGCTCTGAGAAAAATACTGTTATTTGTCTCGAAGCCAGAAGTTTGTATGTCTTGTATTTTCTTTCAGTATTCTTGAAATTGTGGCTAACTTAGCTTACAAATAGGATAAAATCTCAGATCCTTCACAATTCTTGACATGAGGCGATTCAGGTTTTTATTCTTATGTTTGTTTTGGAAGTGAAAAATGTTTTTAAAAACTTTATTTACTTTACCACTGCTCTGAGAAAAATACTGTTATTTGTCTTGAAGCCAGAAGTTTGTATGTCTTGTATTTTCTTTCAGTATTCTTGAAATTGTGGCTAACTTAGCTTACAAATAGGATAAAATCTCACATCCTTCACAATTCTTGACATGAGGCGATTCAGGTTTTTATTCTTATGTTTGTTTTGGAAGTGGACTCATTCAAGAATTTGTCCATTTCCTCTAAATTGTTGAATCTATCGACAAAAAGTTATTCATTATATTCATTTATTATTCTTTTAATATCTCTAGGATCTCTAGTAGTGTCCCTTGTTTTATTCCTTATATGAGTAACTTTTGTTTTCTCTCTTTTGTTCTTTGTCAGTCTTGCTAGGGGGTTGCCACTTTTGTTAACCCAATGTAGGTGGGCTCAGCCAGAATTCCTCGGGGACTCCCGTTGCAAGGAGAGTTAAAAACTTAGGCCACAGTCAATGCTAAGAAGGCTGAGCCAGAGAGAGAGAAGGGATTGAGAAAGAGTCAGCCAGACCAGAAACCAAACAGAAAATTTACCAGTGGGCAGTGTCTGAGGTCATCTGAGATCTAAAATTAAAGTCAGCAAAAACAAAGCCAAACACAATCACACACTTGAGCAAGTGAGTTGCTACTGATAGTGCTTTTGTGAGGAGGATGACATGTGTCACTTATGCGACTACAACTTACAACTTCACTAATAGTTATGGAGGTGTAGAGGTCACACTTTGATTTCAAACAAACAAACAAACGAAAAAAAACCCAGAAAAATAAAACTAACATATACACTGTATGTCATTTAAAAAGATGTTATCTGCTTCTGTTAAGCTCCTAAGATATACCAATATTAAATCACTAATAAACACGATTGACTTTCACAGGTTTGCACAAGCAGTTAAGACCAAAGAGGCAGTCTAGAAGCACAAGTTGATTCATTTTGAGTTTTTGAACAAAAGTATGTCAGTTGCACAAAAACTCATCTACAGTTACTTGACTACAATGGGGTATAACTTTTCTAAAATAATAAGTTCAGAGGGGGACAAGGGAAACGCAGGGCTGGTGCAGCAACAACATGATGTCATCAGTATTTCAAGCTCTTTCTATATTCCTGCTTCATCATCTTTGACATGTGGTCTTTCCACTCAAGGTCATGAGAAAGCTTCACATCCACACTGCAAGCATGGAGGACAGAAGGGACGGTGCCTATATCAGAGTGGGGTTACAATGGAGATGGCTAGTTTTTGCTTTCTGTAGGAGGCAGAAAAATAAAAGTTACTTCCGGAGATGTTTTCAGCAAGATATCAGCATCCCCAGTCAAAGCACCTATTATAGATTGTGTCCCTTCAAAAGATATGCTAAAGTCCTAACCCCTTGGTACCTCCGAATTTGGAGATGGTATCCTTGCAGATGTAATCAAGTTAAGACAAGGTTATTAGGACATATCCTTATACAATATGACTAGTGTCCCTTTAGGAAGAGGAGTAGAGATACAGAGAGGAGAACCCCATGTGAAGACAGAGACATACAGAAGGTAGATGGCCATGTGAAGATAGACGTAGAGAGTGCTGCTGCAAGCCAAGTAATTCCTGGAGTTACTGGAAACTACGAGTCAAGCAAACATCGTCTCCTAGAGGCTCTGGAGGGAACATGGCCCAGCCAACACTTTGATTTTGAACTTGTAGCCTCCAGAAATGTGAAAGATTAAATTTCTATTTTTAATCACCTAGTTACAGCAGCTCCAGGAAATTAATACAGCATCTAACCCAGATTTTGGAGGTGTTAACTCCTGAGTGCTAGAACTTGAGAATATAGCAGTATAAGAGATCCTGCTTACAGCAAGGCTTTCTTGGGTGTCATTCTGGGAGCTGTGGGTAACAAAATAAGCATTATTATACCTCTATAAAGGAATAAAAGTAGAAATCGTAAAGAAATAATTACATCAAAGTATTGAGGTTTTAGAATAGGACAAAGTTTTCTTAAATCATATTTACAAAAATACTATTTTTTCTTGCTCTTATGTGAACAGGTCTATAGATTATGTCATACTAAAGCTACAATTATAATTTACTTTTTAAAGGTAGAATAATTATTTAATAAATGTTTTATGCTTAAAATTGATTTTATAGTTTTATTAGAATATAAATAATAAATCTATTAAAATAGGTACAGAGAATAACATTTATGCAAAAGCCCCTTTGACATTAAAGAACCTATTAATTGATACCATTAAACATTTTTTTAGGTCTTAATAATTACATATAAATTATAAAATTGTTAAGCTGGAGTCAAATATACACCTATACATATACTACCTGGTTGTAATACAGGTATTACAACATTTACAAAATATTACACAATACAGGTATTATGACAAGGAGAAGAGGGAAAAGGGTAAGGAAGGTGGAGAAAAAGTCCTCAAGGAAGAAACAGAAAAAATAGGGGAAGAAAAGAAGAAGCTGACAGGTAGAGAAAAAATAGGGTCCCACAGAGCAAAGCAACTAAGAAATAAAGTACAGAAATAAATTGAATAAATATGGAGTCAATTTCCTGAACTGAAAAATTGCACTGTGTTAATTTTTACTAATTTAAAAATATAAGCTGAGTATAATCCCAATTATAATAAAATCTAATTAGAAATACTAATAGGGAGATATCTGGTTTGTGGTTCTGCATGTAAAGACTTTGGAAGTTGCCACCCTGTCCTGACAAGTAAGAAGCTGAACAGACTAAAACATCAACCATTCTTTTTGGATCCGTAAGAGAGGTGAGAACGCAAGGCAAATAATTGCCCCCAAGATTGAAGAGACAGGCGAAAAAAGGGAGTCATGACTTACCAAACCAGTGACTCATGAGCAGAAACTGTCACAGGAACAAGAGCTAAGTTAGGAAACCTGAACTGTAATTGAGGAATTGCTGGAGGCTCGGGATAGGAAAAACTGAGTTGTAATTGATTAATTACTGGAGGCTCAGTGTGGACAAGTCTAAGAATTGAAAACTTGAGGAGGAACCCAGTCAACGGAAGGTCCCTACACTTTTGTGAGTTTTGCCTCTAGGAGCTGGATCAGGGAGATGGAGCTCATTATCCCTTGGGTCTGCCTTAGTCCTAAGAGGCAGGGCTGATCCACCCCATCACCCTAATTCACATTTTCATCAACTCTGTTGATGAAATAAAAATTGTTTTAAAAAGTTACTTGAGTAATTATGAGTTATTCCATTCATCTGTACCCTTTCACTGCCAACTCTTATCTCTAAGAAGCAATGCAACTGTTGATCTGCTTCTATTGTCCTTCAATGTGAGTTTGCTAACACATACTTTTAATCTAGAATATTACTCTTTAATGCTCCATCATACCCAATATTATCTAGTAATTACTTACATGGCCCATTTTAATTTTGATTTATTCCACACACTTTGTGGCTAATAATGAATTATCAAGAAGATCACTTCATACTGTATTTCCTGGTCCTTTCTCTCCTATGCTGTCTGCGCTATAAACTTCTGTTTCCTCATCTGCCGCTATCTAAGTTCGGGTTTGCATTTGTGGACAGTCTGGTCTTCTAGCCTTTTGTGTCTTTGTCAAGGCCCCAGTCTTAAAGTCAAAACCACAAAAAATTGTCAATATCAGAGAAAACCTTATTAAAACTTCATTTGTGGACAGTCTGGTCTTCTAGCCTTTTGTGTCTTTGTCAAGGGCCCAGTCTTAAAGTCAAAACCACAAAAAATTGTCAATATCAGAGAAAACCTTATTAAAACTTATTGGTCCCATGGGTGATGGGCCATGTATCCTTGGGGTGTGTTTACTGACTAAAATGTAATATTCTTGGCTGTTTACAAGCTGCACAATCCTAAGAAAGAAGAGCAATTTCTGGAAATGTGTTTACTGACACCTAATTTACAGCCCCATGTATACTCATCTCAGGGACCTAACACTGCCAAAGGTTGCACAAATAAATATATCTTGTCTCAATCACGATTACTTTCTTCCTCTGAACGTGACTTAAGGGCATCGATATGACCAATCTATATTTTTAGATAAAAGCCCCATGGCTTTTTAAAAATTTTAATCCAGCATCCAAATGATGATATTTTTATGTTTGGTTAATTGTGTCCCCCTTGCCAAAACAAACAGTTAGACCACCCGTCATTGACTGAGATACTATATAAATAGATGTGTATAATCATAGTTATAAATCTATTTATCTCATCCGTTTATCTCAGCAGGAGTTTGTGCCCACCACACTATAAATAACTGTTCTTTTTGCTAATTTAATATACCATCATTTTTTTTAATAGAAATTTTCTGTTAGCTGGCATTCTTTCAGACACAGATCTCTATTAATCAGGCATTGCCATCCATAAGCCAAACTCCATTTTTTTCATTTCTGAATTTAGAGACTTATACAATGGGGCACAAGTCTTCAAAGTTAGAGGTAAATCATCTGATGTGGAAGGTCTTGGCCCCAGGGAGGTGCCTTCCCTTTGTTCACAGATCCTATGGTCTCCTCCCATGCTACTCTCTTTTGCAGGCTTCTAAATATATCATTTCCATTTAATCAGATCATTTTGCTGAGCTGCCTGTTTCTTATTAAATGCTTTTCTGACAATACCCAGGTTCTTGTTGAAATCTTTGATCTTAAAATCATTGGAGTCTCTCATTGGTAGGTATAGTCTCAAGAGCCCAACATTCTTCCCTGTAGCACTCCCCCAGCCTTCTGCCAGAAGTATAATTTCCTTTTGTGCTCCTGGAATCTGTGTTGTTAAAAATTCCCCATGTCTTTCATCTTTGACTCCAAGGTTCCCACTTAAAGAATCTTCCCTACTTAATTTTCGATAGCCCAGCTGGGTTTCCTACTCATTCATATCAACAGTGGGCTCTGGTATTACCCATAACAGAATTTGTCACTAATTTGCTTTCATTCTTTCAGCACCCCATCTTTCTCTACCCTTAGTGATATATGGTCCTCACTCCATGATCTGGGTTATATCGTGCATTGTGCCCAGTATCCAGAAGTCCAGGAAAGCACAGTTACTTATCATGACATTATACCATGACATCACCATACAGCTTCAGAATTTTCTGGCTTGCTTGTCAAGTGGAATTTTTATCTCATCTTCCAGGAATTACTTTTCTCATAGAGGAGAATTTAATCTTAAACTCTTTATTCAGAATTTTCTTCCTCCTTCCTGTCCTTCTCCTCCTCCTCCTCCTCCTCCTTTTTCTTCAATTATTTTTCCCTCATCTCCTCCCTAAAACCTTACGGACCTGGAATCTTCTGACTGAAGAGGTGCTGAGTCTCCAGGAGAAATCCACTAGCATGTACAAGTACTTCAAAGATTTCCTTTTTATTTCCCTGTAGAGCTAGGGCTGGGTCTGGAGCACACAGACCCCCTCAAGCCCATTCACAAACCTTTCACATGCAGGTCTGTGAGCTAGGTAACCAGCAAAAAGGTCCTTGGAGCCTTGGTTGAAGAAGGAATAGTCTTTATTCAGCACATAAAACAGTATGAGCCAAGCAGTCCACAGTGAAACTCAGAAACTCAACTGCTACCAGCAAAGTCCAAAGAAAAACTGGACCTGGAATCTTCTGACTGAAGAGGTGCTGAGTCTCCAGGAGAAATCCACTAACATGTACAAGTACTTCAAAGATTTTCTTTTTATTTCCCTGTAGAGCTAGGGCTGGGTCTGGAGCACACAGACCCCCTCAAGCCCATTCACAAACCTTTCACATGCAGGTCTGTGAGCTAGGTAACCAGCAAAAAGGTCCTTGGAGCCTTGGTTGAAGAAGGAATAGTCTTTATTCAGCACATAAAACAGTATGAGCCAAGCAGTCCACAGTGAAACTCAGAAACTCAACTGCTACCAGCAAAGTCCAAAGAAAAACTGAGCAGCTGCCAGCAGAATAAACATGCTCTATTTTTAGATGCGAGCTCTGCCAGCCAGCTTCTGCTTCACAAACTGCAGAGCACACAGTAGCAAATAACTACAAAGATACATGGGTGCACCTGGGCACTTACTCCACCCACACACAACTTGTTTACAAGAAATGTGCTGCTCAACTCCTAACCAGACCTGAGCCAAGCAAGCCTGACTAAATTATCCTATTTTCCCCACATTCCCTTCTCTATGTTCTTTAAAGTCTAGTATGTACTTAAAAGATTTGCCTAGTCCTTTCCAAAAGGGATCCATGGACATTAATTGGGGACATATATACTTGAAAAGGGGAATATCATCAACACAGTTGGGGAACTACTGGACACAGGATCTGAGTTGACATTGATATGTACAGAATCGAAGCATAATCACGAGTCCCTATTAAAAGGAGGCATATGGAGGTAGGTAAAAGGTTACTGGCCAAAGTCTAGCTTACAATGGATCTGCAGACCCACTGCATGGTCATTTCTCTGGTCCCTGAGTGTACATAACATATTTTGTAGTTCTGCATAACATATTTTGTAGAGTAACTTCCATATGAGTCCTTGGCTGTGGAGGAAGACCATGATACTACCAAGCTAAGATAGAAACTCAAAACCAATATTGTATTTTGGGGATATAAGAGAAATTAGTTCCCCTTTAAAGATCTAAAAAAAACGGAGGACTTATAGTCCCTATCCTATATATTTTATAAGGACTAGTCTGGTCCCTGAAGAAGCCAGATGAATCCTGGAAAAATGCCTGTGGACTACCATAAGGTCTACCAAGTAATAAAACCAATCATAGCTGCCATGCTGGATGTGGTATCATTGCTTGAGCAGATTTGTAAGGCCTCAGATACATAGCATGCAGCTATTAATTTGGAAAATGTGTTCTTTTTTAACCCAATCAGTCAAGAGAATTAGAAATAGTTTGCATTCAGATGGAAGGCATACGATTTTCCCTTAGAACTATGTTAACAGTCCCACCTGTTATCAGAATATATTTAGAAGAGATCTGGACTTCTGGAATCCTGTAGAATTTTACACTGATCTATCATTTCAATGACATCATGCTCACCTGGCAAGATGAGCAAGAAGTGGCTAGCAGGTTGCATTGGAGATCCAGCGGTCAGGCAGATGCCAAGACTGGGCCTCGCCTCTAAAGTAAACAACAAATTGTGGCATCTGTTTACCCTACTGCAAAGAAAAAAGCACAACACCTGAAAGAATACCAAGTGACCATGTGTCCAGACCACCCATCATGCACTGTGTTTTGTCAGACCCACTATGTCATAAAGTCAGGCAGGTCCAGCTACAATATATCTGTAAGATGTAAATGGTATATCTGGCTTACCAATTGGTTGGCTTGACATATGGGTGCAAAGCGAAAATGTACAATGGCTGCTTTACAGCCATACTCAGGGGTGGCCTTGAAAGACAGTGGTAAGGGAAAATCTTCAAGGCAGAGCTTTGAGTGATACACGTGGGTCATCCACTTTGTATGGAAGCAGAAATGGCCTGAGGAGAGAATAAATATGGATACATGTAAAGGGACAAATGCCTGGCCATTGGTCAGGGGTTTAGAAGTAAAAAGTTTAGACCAGAGATAAGAGGGTCTGGGGCAATGGCATGTAAGTGGAGATTTGGGAGTGCGAATGGTGTATGAAAAGTTTTTGTAGGTTAACGCTCACCAGATGCACTAAATAACCAAGTAGACAAAATGACTCATCCGTAGTGTGTGGATTTACTGCTTGATCCCCAGGCATAGAATTCGATATAAGCTGGCATCCAATCAGAGATCTCACCTCACAGTGAAGGAGTTTCAGGAGGAGAGCCTGACTACGGAATCTACTGGTTGTGTTACACGTCACATTACGTAGGGACAACTGTCCTTATATGACATCAGGATGATCTTTTGAAGGAGAAACTAAAGTTCCAAGCTAGAGACAATACTCTGCAAGGATATGTCCCCTGTAGGAAGAAACCAGGGAGTGGAGGCAGGAATGGCCTAATTATCACAACTCCCAATGACTCATTGGGTGACTCTGTGCTCTGCAGGCTTTGTGGTCCTGTTCCACCAAACTGGCACATTCTTGCCACCAGGAGACATAGTAAGGGCTCCTTTTAACTATAAGTTATAGTTAGACAGGTTTTTTTTTTCCTGCGCTGGTCAGTGCTATGTGGGGCAGACTAATCACCAGTGCTGCACTGTCTCAACTTGAGTGAGTCAAAAGTGATTGTGGTTAGTGGTTATGGTTTTCTGTAATGATGGGGTCTATCAAATCTGCTTAGTATGGGAAATATCATTAGTGCTCTTCAGATTTAAAATGTTTTTAGAGATCCTAATACTGCCCATGATCACATTTTCCCCACTAATGTGGTATTTTCAATTTGTTAGTGGGTATTTGCTTTTGGAAATTCCCTTTTTCAGGACAAACATGTTAGATTTATGGCAGGGAAGGAAAGGCAAAGGTACTATCTAATGCTCCCCCACACCTCCACCTGGGCCACCACTATAGACCCAACTATTTTCTCAGCAGATTCTACTGCCTCTAGAGTCACCAAGACTTGCCTAGCAAGTTCCTCCTCCATTGCTTTGTGCTGTTTCCTGTGAACATTCTGCACTTATTCCTGCTCCTTTCCAGCCCCCTTTGTGTGTATCTATTACCACACAGCACTGTAGCTCATTGCTATGGGAAATTGAGAAATCTGTAGCAAACTTAACAATCTTTACATTTATTGGGTTTCAAGGAACGACATACTTTTTTTTGGGGGGGGGTATTTTCCTTCTGGGAGTTTTATTTTTATTTATTATACATATTCTTGGGGCAAACAGCTGACCGTTAGTACCTACACTCAAAATGTGGTTATCATATCAATATATCAGCATGCCCACCACCTCAAATTGCAATTATTTTCTGTGTCCCCCACACAAATTCTCCCCACCTCCTCTCCTTCTTCCTCACCCCACTCATGGCACCCCTAGGTCTGTTCTCTCCATCTGCAAGCCCAACACACCACTGTGGTCTTTCTTTCTTTCCTTCTTTCTCTCTTACCTTCCACATATGAGTGATGACATGCAGTATTTTTCCCTCTGTGCCTGGCTTATTTCACTTAACACAAGTTTCTCCAAACTTGCCCATGTTGCTGTGAATGGCAGAATTTCATTCTTTTTTATGACTGAGTAGTGTTCCATTGTATATATATATACCACATTTTCCTTGCCCAGTCGTCTGTTGATGGACCTTTAGGTTGGTTCCATATCTTGGCTATTGTTAATAGAGCTCTGATGAACATGGGAGTGCATGTATCCTTTCAACATGATGACTTCCATTCCTCTGTATATATACCCAGAAGTGGGATCGCTGGATCATATGGCAGGTCTATCTGTAGTTGTTTGGGAAATCTCCATACTGTTTTCCATAGAGCTGTACTAATTTTCAGTCCTACCAACAGGGTAGAAGAGTTTCCATTTCTCTGCATACTCATCAGCATTTGTTATTCTCAGTCATTTTGATTAAAGCCAGTCTAACTGGGGTGAGATGGTAACTCAGTATGGTTTTAATTTGCATTTCCCTGATGCTTAGTGATGTTGAGCATTTTTTCAAGTACCTGGTGGCGATTTGTATGTCTTCTCTTGAAAAATGTCTATTCAGCTCCTTTGCCCATTTTGTGTAATTGGGTTATTTATTTATGTATATATTTTTTTAACTTAAGTCGTTTGAGCTCCTTGTTTATTCTGGATATTAATCCCTTGTTGGATGTGTATTTGCAAATGTTTACTTCCATTCTGTAGGTTGTCTTTTCATTCTGTTGATTGTTTCCTTTGCTACGCAAAAGCTTTTCAGTGTGATATAATCCCATTTACTTATGTTTTTTCTTTTGTTGTTTGTGCTTCTGGGGTCTTATTCATAAAGTCCTACTTCCTGAAGTGTTTCCCCTATGTTTTCCTTTAGTAGTTTTATAGTTTCAGGTCTTATACTTAAATTTTTAATCCATTTTGAGTCGATTTTATTATATGGCAAGAGGTGCAGGTCTAGTTTCACTCTTCTGCATATGGATGTCCTGTTTTCCCAGCACCATTTATCAAAGAGGCAGTCTTTTCCCCAGTGTATGTTCTTGGTGTCTTTGTCAAAGATCAGTTGGCTATATGTAAATGGGTTGATTTCTATGTTCTTTATTCTGTTCCATTAGTCTGAGTGTCTATTTTTATGCCAGTACCATGCTGTTTTGCTTACTATAGCTTTGAATAGTATAATTTGAAGTCAGAGTTATGCCTCTTGCTTTATTTTTTTTGCTCAGGATTGCTTTGGCTATTCAGGGTCTTTTGTTGTTCCATATGAATGTTAGGATTGTTTTTTCTATTTCTGTGAAGAATGTCATTGATATTTTGATGAGGATTGCGTTGAATCTGTAGATTGCTTTGGGTAGTGTGAACCATTTTCACAGTTTTAATTCTTCCAATCCAAGAGCATGTATTGTCTTTCTACCTTTTTGTGTCTTCTTTCATTTTTTTCAGTAGCAATTTGTAGTTATCTTTATAGAGATTTTTTACCTCCTTGTTTAAATTGATTCCTAGGTATTTTATTGTTTTTGGTGACTATTGTAAATGGGTTTTCTTGATTTCTTTTTCTCCTAGTTCATAACTGGAGAATAAAAATGCTACTGATTTGGGGGTATCGATTTTGTATGCTGCAGCATTACTGAAATTGTTAATCAGGTCTAAGATTTTTTTGGTAGAGTCTTTAGGTTTTTCTATATATAGGATCATGTCATCTACAAACAAGGATAATTTGACTTCATCTTTTCCAATCTGGATGCCCTTTCTTTCTTTTTCCTGATTGCTCTGGCTAGTACTTCCAATACTTTGTTAAATAGGAGTGATGAGGGCAGGCATCCTTGTCTTGTTCCCATTCCTAAGGGAAAAGCTTTTCCCCATTCCAGGTGATATTTGTGGTGGGTTTGTTGTATACGGTTTTCTTATACTGAGATACTTTCCTTCCATACCTAATTTGCTGAGAGCCTTTATCATGTTGAATATTGTCAAATGCTTTTTTGTGTGTCTATTGAGATAATCATCTGGTTTTTGTCCTTGATTTTTTGATGTGGTGTATCACATGTATTGACTTGCATATGTGTAACCATCTTTGTGTCCCTGGGATGAATCCCACTTGATATGGTATATAATTTTTTTGATGTGTTGCTGTATTCTGATTGCTAGTATTTTGTTAAGGATTTTGCTTCTATGTTCATCAAGAATATTGGCCAATCATTTCCTTTGGTTGTATCTTTGTCTGGTTTGGGTATCAAAATGATACTGGCCTCACAGAATGAGTTTGGGAGAGTGGCCTCTGTTTCAATTTTTGGAATAGTTTGAAGGGAATTGGTATTAATTCCTCTTTTAAGGTTTGATAGAATTCAGCAGCAAATCCATCTGTTTCTGGGCTTTTCTTTGTTGGGAGACTACTGACTACTCATTGCTTGTTAGTGGTCTGTTCGAGTTTTCTATTTTTTCCTGGGTCAACCTTGGCAGTTTGTATGTGTCCACAAATTTATTCATTTCCTCCATGTTTTCATCTTTGTTGGCATATAGTTTTTTGTAAGAGTCTCTAGTGATTTTTTTTATTTCTGTGGTATCAGTTGTAACGTCTCCTTTTACACTTCTGATTTTTGTTATTTGGTCTTCTCTCTCTTTTTTTTTCTTTTTGGTTAAACTGGGTAATGGTTTATTTTGTTTATCTTCTCAAAAAACCAACGTTTTGTCTCACTGATTTTTTGTATCATTTTTTGGTTCTCTATTTCACTTAGTTATGCTCTGATCTTAATTATTTATTTCCATCTACTAATTTTGGTTTTGTAATGTTCTTGTTTTATTAGTTCTTTGAGGTGTAGCATTAGGTTGTTTATTTGAAATACTTGTTATTATTTTTCATATAAGCATTAATTGCAATAAACTTCCCTCTTATTATTGCTTTTGCAGTGTCCCACAAGTTTTGATATGATGTGTCATTATTTTCATTGGTTTCAATACTTTTTTTGATTTTCTGTTTAATCATTATGTCTTCTTGCTGGATAGATCCCTTTATCACTATATGGTGCCTTCTTTGCCTCTTTTTATGGTTTTTAGCTTAAAGTCCATTTTATCTGATGTAAGAATAGCTACTCCTGCCTTTTTTACTTTCCATTTGTGTGGTATATCTTTTTCCATCTTTTCACTATTAATCTGTGTGTGTCTTTACAGGTGAGGTAAGTCTCTTGAAGACAGCATATAGTTGGGTTGGTCTTTCTAATCCAATCCATTTGTCTGTGTCTTTGAGTGAGGAGTTTAATCCATCTATATCTAGGGGTGTTATTGAGATGTATTGTCTTACTCCTGGCATTTTGTCACTTTTTGTTTAGATGTTTTAAACTTCTTTTCTTTCTTTCTTCACCTTTTATTATTCATCTTCAATGTCTGTTGTTTTTTTGAGGTAGTAAGATTTAGTTTCTTTTCCTTTCTCCTTTGCATTTGTGTTTTACCAGTGAGTTTTGATCCTTCTTGTGTATTTGTGGTACTGATTATTGTTTTTCAGATTCCAGATGCAGGACTCCTTTGAAAATTTCTTGCAGAGCTGGTCATGTGGTGATGAACTCTTGCAGTTTTTGTTTGTCTGATATGTACACTATTTCTCTTTCACTTCTGAAGGATAGTCTTGTTGGGTATAGTATTCTTGTCTGGTAGTTTTTCTTTTAGTATTTTTAATTTGTTATTCTATTTTTTTCTTGCCTGTAGAATTTCAGTTGAGAAGTCTGCTGTTAATCCCATGGAGGCTCCCTTATATGTGACTTGGCACTTTTCTCTTGCTGCTTTTAGGATTCTCTCTTTGTCTTTGAGCTTTGCCTGTTTGACTATAATGTGTCTTGAGAGGATCTTTTGGGACTGAATCTGTTTCAGGATCTTTGAGCTTCCTGGATCTGAAGGTCCACATCTCTCCCTACACCTGGGAAGTTTTCTGTTATTATGTCATTGATTAGATTTTCAATGACTTTACCTTTCTCCTCCCCTTCTGGAACACCCATGATTTAGATGTTTGCACACTTAAGGTTTTCTGCTATCTCACTTAGACTTTCTTCATTTTTTTAAAATTATTTTTTCCTTCGGTTATTTCATTAAAACCTTCTTTGAGATCAGAAATTCTTTCTCCTACTTGCTGCAATCTGCTGCTTAAACTCTCAGTTGCATTTTTTTTCATCGAATGATTCCTTCAGTTATAGGAGCTCTGCTACATTCTTTATTAAGGTATTAATTTCTTTCTAAATTTCCTCCTTCATTTCCTGGATATTTTTTCTCATTCCCTCATGTTGTCTAATTGAGTCTTCTCTTATCTCATTGAGATTCCTTAAGATTGTTACTCAGAGCATCTTTTCATTCATTTGAAGTGTTTCCTGTTCTGTAGGGTCTGGTATTTGAGAATTACTATATGCTTTTGGCGGTGTCATATTTTTCTTTGAAAAAAACATTTATTTATTATTATTATTTTACATTCTAGAGTGCTGTTATGAAGCAGGTGGGGAGGGGCAGAAGGAAAAAGGGAGGGCAACAGGGTGAGAGGAGGGAGGTGTGCCTGGTTGAGGCTCACAGCATCCCCCTCATTCCAGCAGGGGAGCCCAGGGGGCTTCCAGTGGATACTTGGTCATGGCTGGGCTGGATGTGGACTTCAGGGGTGTGTGGCTGAGGCCCTCAGCCACAATATCCAGGCTCAGGAGGCTGGGGTGCTTCTGGCAGTAGCTCTGTGGTCATCTCTGGGCTGGATGCAGTTGTTGGGGGGTGTGGCTGAGAACCTTGGCCATCCACTGTCCCAGCTTGGGAGTCTGGGGTGCTTCCAGCAGTGGCTCAGTGTTTGTTGCTGGGCTGGATGCAGACATTGGGGTGGTGTGGCTGAGGACCTTGGCCCTCTCATCTCAGCTCAGGAGCCCAGGGTGCTTCTGGCAGTGACCTGGTGGTTATCACTGGGCTGGATGTGGACATCGGTGGGGTATGGCTGAGGCCCTTGGTCCCCCATGGCCTCAGCTCAGGAGCCTGGGGGCTTCTGGTTCTGCTAGGTTTTATAGGTGTTCTTTGGTGGTGTTAGACCTTTACTGATAAATATCAGAACTTTGTCTCTGATCTGTGGAGTTTTTGTTTTTTCTTTCAGTTCCATGTTGGATTATTCGCTTTTCCCACCACTCTGCACTGGAACTGATTTGTTGTTCTTCAGTTACTTCTAAAATGGGGGAATTTCCTGTGGGAACCAATACTTCAGCCCTGTGATTGAGCTAAATTGCTGTTTTACTGCTGATTCCTTGGGGAAGACTTTTTGTGCAGCTCAGGTTTTAATTGTTGACCTTGTAAGCCTTTCTGGGTCTTGTGAGGTCTGATACATTCGGGTTGTGTGGAAACTTGGATCTGGGCCTGATTATCTTCAGCAAACTGCACCCCTGCAGTTCTATATTCCTGGCCAGTCTCCGCTGAGTGGTCCTGTGCTGACTGGAGATCAGATCAGCTGTCCATTCTATGCCCCAATGTTCCCCCAGTGTGTCATATTTTGGTGGTGTTTCCTCCACTGCTGACACTCCAAACACTTCCCGTGGGAGGGGCCATGCACCAGTCTCTTGTGATTACTCACTGGAAACTGAGTGGCTCCTTTTTTGTTGCCTGTGGCCTCTCACTCCTCTGTGGGCCCATGGGAACCCTGTCAGTTATTTTGTTGGCCTGGGGGCCACCAAAGCCCTCTTCTCCCCTGCAGTCTCCAAGCAACTTCATATGAAGGACACAACAGTGGCTTTTGCCAGCTCTTGCTTGGTGTGCTCACCAGGGCCAGCCTTGAAGTGGTTGGGGCTCAAAATGTTCAGAACAGTCCTTTCATTCTTTCATTGTGGCTTCTCCTGCCTTCACGAACTCTGTAGGTCTCTCTTCCTCTTCCCCTGAGCTCTAGCAGCTCCAGCTTGGCATTTGTTGATTTTTAGTAGTTGTAAATTAGTTGATTGTTGTGAGAGGGTGACACTGGGTACTGTGTCTTCTGTCATCTTGATTGGAAATCTATTTTTCTTGTTTTTCATGTTTCTAATATCTCTGTGTTAATTTCTGGTCATCTGGTAGACCAGTTGCTTCTATTATTCTGAAGTCACTTTGAGAAGAAAGATTCCCTCCTCTTTTTCCAGGCTCCTCTGGTGACTCTCCTTGTGTCAATGCAGATGAATATGTGGAAGACCACCTGCATTATGGTCATGGGTGCTGGTGTGGTGGCTAGACATCCTTGCAGTGGTATATATTGTGGTGGTGGCTGTTGTGGTCCACCTCCATGGAAGTAGCGTGGGGCCTCCCAGTTGCAGCAGCACTCCCTCCTGCCTTCTGTGTGGGCTGGGGTAGGCTTCCTGGGGCTTTTCCTTCCTGGGCCTCCCCTATTTCAGTGGGTGGTGCTGGGTTCTGCCCTTTGTATGGGATAGGGGCATGTATTTAAAAGGGTGAGTTTAGATTAGGGGAGGAGCAGAAGAAGCCACTGAAGGTGTTACTACTTTAGGAGTTAGCATAACAAGTTTAGGTTCAGCCACCTGCCACTTTCTGCAGAATACACTGCTTTGTGCTAGGGGCTCTGAGGCAGCACTGGCCATAACAAAGGCCACACAGGGCAGGAGGGCACAAGCACAGGTGTCCATGATACGATGTGGCATTCTTCCCAAGTGATGTGGGCATTCTTCCCAAGTGTCTGGGTCAAACACTGGCAAGAGGAGGATGCTGCTCCAGAGACTGGTGGTCATGGAGCCTGGCTTTCTGAATGGGCTACTGCTCCAGCTGGTTACCCACTCATCTGCACTCGCCACGTCCCTCTGGTGGTTGGCCCACCAGTGCACCTGTACAATGGTGGGCCTGAGTGGGACTGCAAGGCACCACTGCACAGGGAGCAGCCCCTGCAATGCCAAAGCTTTGGTGGACAGCCCCTGACCTGCCTGGTCTCCATTTGGTCTCTGCTGGATCCAGGAGGAATAACGTACTTTGCCCTTTACCGTTTAAATGGAGGACTCAAGACAGCATTGGATCACCAAAATTTTTCAGTATTTATTGGCTAAGTATACTAATCCTTTCACACCTTCTGAAGCCCTTAGCTAGACCAAGGGTCAGCAGAAAACCAACATGGTATCACAATATCACCTCTGTCTTTATTACTTCAGAGTTTTGCCAAGAAAGATTTACTATGTTGGATATAGAGTCCTTGTGTCATTTCTACTGGCTGCCACTCTGCACAACTGCTATATTAACCATATAAATAGACTGATGGATAGACAAGACACAAACACTTGAGAGAGTTAAACAGATTTTACTTACATAAAGCACACAAAATGTCAGGATATATGGCAGAGATTAGCAATATTCTCTAGAACCGAGAAGGTACAGGCCTCCTACTACTAAACCTCACCAGCAGATGTATGGTTGCAGAGGTTAAAGTAAAATAAAAGAAGAACTAGAAGCATATCTGTCTTCCTTCAGGCATAGTCATATACTGGAGTATTCCTGCACATAATCTAGTATAGACATGTGCTGTAGAGTGGATGTCCCCCAACCTCATTGAGGCTTAATCCCCATTGTAATCATTGAGGGTGGGAAATCCTATTATGGTAATTGAAAGACAGGGCCTTGAAGAAGTGGTTAGATTGTAGGACCATGATGTAGTGAATGGATTAAAAATGGTGGTTATAGGTGTGGATTGGAGGGCTTTAAAAGGAGAGTGAATGAGAAGGTTAGTTTCTTTCTCTGCCCCGCTATTTTTGCAATGTGATATCCTGCTGTCGCTGAAGTCACCACCAAAGAAAGCCTTCACCAGATGTGTTCTCTGGACTTTGGACTCCCAGCCTCATAAACCGTACGCAGTAAATCTTGTTTTCTTTATAAAATAACCAGTTCCATGTATTTTGTTATAAGCAACAGAAACAGACTAATACAACACATACAAGAGATTACCTCACCAGGGCCAGGAGCATATCAACAGTGTCAAGAGTTCTACAGTGCAGGATAGAATATACAGTAATTTAATGCATGAACCAGATGTCCATCCATTACTATAAACTCTCTAGGCCAGAACACCCTGGTCAAAGTACATTTCTGAATTCAGTGCCATGGAAACAGAATAAGGGTAATTTTTCCAGACATCTCTTGGATTCATGCTAATAATCCCCTAAGCTAGCTGAAGGGGGTCAGTCTGTAACTCGTGTAATAAAAATAAAAATTAAAAACTAAGGTTCTAATCACATAGGGTGTGTGAGTTATGGGAAAGCTAGAGACGATGCCTAGAACAAAGACTTGGAAAATAAGACTAAAGACAACACCCTGTTCTTTTAACCACATGGCAACATTAAGAGCATCCATGAATTGGTGTTTTGGTGCCAATATCGTTTATGCTATTTGAGAATAATGGAAAATTTCGTGAAAATAACTTTATAGTAAGAATGTCCTGTCAATCGAATCAGTTTCCAACTCAAAATTACACAAGGAAAAAGGATAATGTACTGGCTAAGTATTACAGCATGTTTTGGAAGAAAAAAAAAAGTTCATGTGAAAGGTTGTACCCCTAAGCCAAAGACTATAATTGAGCCCAGCTGTGGTCAGTTGATCATCCCAGAACTAAAAGACAGAATCACAATAACAAAATAATGGCTCGCATGGTTGACACGTGGGTAAGGAAAGGTGAGGGGAGAGGATAGGAGAGAGGACAGGAGAACAATTTTCAGAAAAATGGAAAGCTAAGGAAATATAATACCATATTCAAAGCATCCATAATGTATACATCTGCAGGGTGGAAATAAGCCTACAGTACAATTTTTCAACCTTAGCACTACTGACATTTTAGACTGGATTGGTTGCTTGCTGTTGGATACTGTTCTGTGTACTATAAGATGTTTAGGAGTACTCCTGGCCTCTGCCCACTAGATACCAGCAGCGCCTTCCTGGTGGTGAAGATCAAAATGTTTCCAGATATTGCCAAATATCTTGGGGCAGGCGTGGGGGGTGGGGGCAGGGAGTGTGGGGATTGTCCCAAGCTAAGAACCATTGGTCTATAGCAATTATATTCCATGAAATTACCTAGAAAATACGTAGAAGAGTAAATGTGGAAGATTAGAAATTAGAAATACAGAAACAGCAAGTTAGTCATGTGTGGGAATTAAACATGGCATCATGAAGATTTATACTAAATGCATCAAAATGTTCAGATATTAATTTGTTCTCTGTTTTAGGTTGAACCGTTTCACAAATGCAAAGTTAGGTTTCTCATTTTAAAAATGGAGGCAATAACAGCTTTTGAGAATTAAATAATTATGTGGAAGCACTTTGGAAGAGATGAAGTGAAATACAAATCTATAATAATAGTAATAAGTAAAATCACTGTAGAGAACACATCCTTTTCTATACCTAAGTCTTTTTCTCAGGAAGCTGGATAGAAGAGAGGCTGACTTCATAGAAACAAACAAAAAATTAATCTCTAAAAAGCAGAGATCTTGTAAAAACCAAAACATACAAAGCAAATGAAACAAACAAACAAAAAAACCCAAAACAAACAGAAACCCTCAAATCCAAAAGAATAGTTCAGGGCTTTTTTGAATGTCTTCTCTTGCCCCATTTAAGAACAAGCTTTTAATATACCATTGATACAACTAAAGAACAATAAAGTTAATAAATACAGATTTTCATGTATTTGCTATGCTAGGTATTTTTAATTCAGTTTATTTATTAGTATTACCAGTGGTTAACTCATCTTACTAATTTATGAACTTTAACTACAAATATTGAATAATTACTAGTAAGTAACTTTTTAAAATTTTATTTTATCATATAAATTTGGAAGCAACCATATTGCTCATTCACAGCTAATTACATTTTTGGCATTTACTAGCCCTCCGCAGCAACAAATTACATCAAATCTTTAATGAAATGTTGAAGATGAAGTAGAAAAAAATAAATTTGTCTTTTAACAGATGTACATTTAAACCATAACAAAATCATACAGCACATGGAAATTACCTCTACCACCACCACCGCCACCACTAATGACTATGATAGCAATAATAAAAACAAGAAAACCAATATGTATAAAATGGTTGTTCTGAACTTGGAATGGTCCTAAGCACCTTACAGGGATAATCTTATTCAATATTCAAGAAACTTAACTCTTTTAAAAAATACTTAAAGCATAGAGATGGAGACATATTGAGAAAATGGAACTTATTTCCTTTATAAGGATATCATATTGAAATCTTAAGATTAATTAGACTGGTCAAATCTTTTTCATTGGTTCTATTATTACAACTTTATCTGTTCTTAGTGTCTAAGAGTTTGCCTTATACTTACTATACAATATATGTTTTCTGTTTGTTTTTCAAATTTATCTTTGTTGAGTAAGTATAGGAAAGAGAAGGGAATTTAAAAAGTTACAGTAGTGATTTGTATATTTTCTTTCTTGTTAAAGCTCAATGTTTTATTTTTTACAAGTTTGGCTACTTTTTGTATTATACTTTTGGCTTTTGTTGGTGGTATATCTTCCCCCTCCTCTTCCTCCTTTTTTTCTTTTTCCTCTTACTTCTGCTCCTCCTCTTTTTCCTCCTCCTCCACTCCCTCTTCCTCCACCTCCTCTTCTTCCTCCTCCTCCTCTTCCACTTCCTCCTGTTCCTTTTCTGCTTTCTTCTCTTTTTCTTGCTCTGCTTCAGATTCCTCAGGGGTAAATGTCATCTGTTGCTCTCGTAAGATATTTGGAAAGTATGGCTGTACTATCAAAACAATTATGACACAAAGCAAAAAACACAGTATTCTCAGTAATAAAATAAACATGCATAGTGGATCACACACAGTTGGCCGTGGCACTTCCCACCTTGGATACCAAAATTGGTAATCTGTAAATAAAGAAGCAATTGAAAGCTGAATTTCACATAAAGCAGTTAAATGGTTCAAGAAACAAAGGACAATAATACATACATATGGCTTGGTCACGATCTGCATTACCTAGAAAGAAAAAGAAAGTCCATAAAAAAATCAGATAAAATTTCTTCTTTCTCTAGAATATAATTTTTCCAACAATAGTGCCACCATTCTCCTAGTTCTCAGGCATCATGTCATCATCTTTGATGTCTCCTCTCCAACCAGTACTGAAATGTAAAGTACAAAATATTCTCTCTTAGTAAAAGTCAGCCTGGTCTGCTACAGAGAGTATGAAAATATAGGAGTGAGGAGATGTGGATTTTAGTACTAATTCTGTCTCTAAATCATTGTGTCATCTTACATAAGTCACTCCATTTCTGCCCTCTGAAGAACATTCCAGCTCTGACATTCTAGGATTCTACATTTCTTATTTTCATATCCTTTTCCCCCAGATAAGTTCAAATTAATCTTCTGAATCTACCACTTTCCTCATTTAATTCTTATTTTCAGAAGCTTTATTTCCCAACAAAATTAACTCTATAGCCTGGCATTCATTGTTTTTAACTAACTATCCCAGTGAGATTATAATACTCTTCAGGAAATAACTTCCCTTTCTTCTGCTCACCTTGGCAGAGAGGGTGAGACAGCCATTCCTAGATTCCGCTAGGAAGGAGAATGGGAGGATAAATGAGTTCTTACACAGAGCCGGCCCAAGGGCAATCAGAAGTTTGTTTTGCAATGATATTACCCTTAGGGGTAACATTTTTATGGGGAGTTACTTTGAAACTAGGTAAATACACTGTTTCTCACCAGACTTTTAGTTTATTTATTTATTAATTTACAGCAGTATGAATCTATAGTTTCCTGTTTTATTCAATGGGTTATACTTGATCACTATTATCATTATTTTGGTGTTCAGATTGTCCCAGATTTGATCAGTGAAAGCCCTTTAAGATGGTATCTGTGTCCTTTTGTTACACGTCCGCATCATTCTTTGAGCACTTCCTTGCTTTCAAGTATAAAAAGATGTTCTAGATTCATCTTACACTTTCCCTGCCCTAGCCCTGGAATCGGGTTTTTCTCCAATGAGCCTTGGTTTCTTTTTTTGCTTTACAGACTTTACAAACTAAGATCTGGGTGCTAGTTGGGATCACTGCTTTGAGAGATCAGTTTCTCTAAGACCTTTTCAAGGCTAGGGAATATATATATGTAAATACATATATATACACACATTTATATTTACCCTTTTTATATTTATTGAAATACTTAAGTTGCAATACCACTAATTCCAATTCACCATCACAAGATTCATGCATGTTTTCTTCCTTTACATATTTGTACTCCACTCTCCGACAGTGAGAAAATTAGCCCCCATTATTCTTAATTTATTTACTTATTTATCAATCCCCCAATATGCTTCCAATCTCCTATCACTGCCTCCACCCTCCTCCCCCACATGGGTGTGCTCCACACCCTGCTTAGGCTTGGACATCTCACACCAGGCTGATAGAGTACCCAAATATAGCAAATAAAAATAAAGGATGCCCACTTAAATTTGAATTTCAGAAAATAACAAATATTTTTTAGTATAAGTATGTCAAATGCAATATTGGTATATACTTATACTAAATTTTTTTTTTTGGTTTATCTGAAATTCAAAGTTAATTGGGTATCCTGTATTTAATCTCCCAACCTATAGGCTGGCCCTCTACTTAGACACCCTTCCACTCTGTTCAGACTTTGAAATTCAGCTCTGGGCTTCTCCAGTATGTGGATTGCCTTCTTACCCCAATAGGGCCCTGAACCCATTCATGCCAGGTCACCTTCCCCACATTAAAGCCTTTCACACCTAGTTTGGACTCTGACACCTCATGTGAGGTTACCACTTAGGACAGATGCCCTTTAACCTGGTTAGGTTTTGATACATCTTGTTAGGCTTCCCTTCTATGTGAAGCTTCTCATTCTGCTTGGACTCCAACAACCAGCGCCAGACTATCCCTCCATGGATGCCTTCCTCACCTGCTCAAACTTGGACACCCTATGCCAGGCTTCTTCCTTCCAGTCCATAATGATGCTCTCCTCACCTTGCTTGGGCACAAATACCACATGCTGAGCCACCCCTGCATGGACATCCCTTCACCCTGCTCTGGCTTTGATTCCTGAAGCCTGACCTCATGTATGGACATTCACTTCACTCCATGAGTGCTCTGACTTCCTTTCCTGGACCATATCTCTGTGTGGACACCATTCTCACCCTGCTTAAGCTGTTTCCCCATGCCCACTGCAGCTTGCGTGGATCCCTTGGCATCCTGTTTAGGCTCTCACATATCGCATCTGAATGCCCCTCTGTATAGATACCTACCTCCCACTGACCTACCTAATGACTCTAGGATTGAATTTTTAAGGAAGAGGAAGAAAAGGGGAAGAGGAAGAGCAAGACTTTGCATCTCAATTTAAACAAAGCAAGGGCAGAAATGTTAGGGTGGACTCACCCCAGCAGTGGTGTTACAATGAAATTGTCCACTATTTTTTTCGTTTGTTTTTATAAGCACAAAAGCATAATACAGTATGCGCTTTACTTACTGTCTGAATCTGTCCCCTACCACATTCTTCTAAGCATTGTATACTCCAGGTACAGGTATACTTTTGAAGTATGAGGGCACTTCAAAAAGTTCATGGAAGGATTTGTACTATCGTCTAATTCCATTTTTCCATGAACTTTTAAAAATGCTCTTGTATGTTCTCTTATGTTTGGAAAAACTAAAAAAAAAAAAATAATCAAACATATTTTCTACTTTTTGCTTTTTGAATATTTGGAGTAACTTTCATTTTTGGGGGGTGGGGAAACTAAAAGAAAAGGCTATTAAACTTTTCCTAGTTTACTTTTAGTAGATATTTTTGCATATCCCATCCTTTAAAACATTACTTGTCAGGAATTAACTGTTTCAGGCATTAATTATGAAGCTTTTTCAAGGTGTATCTATTAGTTCTCCTTCCTTCTTTCTGACGTTCTGGTATGTCCTTAGGGAAAGGAATAGAGTTAGGGTAGAGTGGAAAAGACTCCACAGTTTAGAAAAATCTAAAGATGATACTGCTTCAACCTTCCTTTGATAATATAATGATAGCATTCTGATCAAAAGAACAATATTAATAATAGTGAAATACTACTGTTCAATCAGTTCATTTTTCTCATAGTCCAATGAATTATGGATTTTTTTCTTTTCATGTTTAAGTTATTTTCTTTATCTTACTGCATAGATAATCTGTGCATTTGTCATGTTTGCCACATTTAGTACAAAATATTCCTGGTTCATAAGGCCTTCGTGTCAGAGCTCCTCTACAAAAAAGCAGAAAACATATAGTTAGAAAAAGCCTCAATTTTTACATGTTATTTAAATAATATAGTTACCAATTTTTAATTAGTTTAAAAAGGTGATTAAGAAAATGGACCCAAGGAAGTACTTAAATTGGAGATGCAATCTCCCCCCCCACAATCCCATAAACAATCTCTTCTGAAACTAATTCCCATGTCCTTGAAACAAAGTATTGCAGTTGAAATATGAGTAGGTTTTGAAGCTTCTTTCATTTTAGTTTGAAACAAAATATATCCTTTAAAAAAGGATAGTATAGAATGCTTTATAAACTTTTAAATAAACTTTTAAAACTGCTTTCTGGTGACACAAATGTATAAAAAGTTTTGTAGAAATGATATATTAATTATCTGAAGAGTTTACAAAATTCTGAAGTGCCTATTATCCCAAAGACCCAGCTGCATGGATTGCTTTAGGATCCACATGAAAAATACGTAAATATATAAACAAGCAAATAAACACAAATGGGATTTTGCAAAGTTAATTTAATCCATCGTATTGAGCTGAAGATAGAAGTGATAAACTATTACATTGAATGTCCAGAGCTAAATAATGAAAAACGTCTCCAAAGTAGTTATGAATTGGGAAGTTTATATAAACGATCTTGGATAAGAAAGATAGAGAAGATAGCAGGAAAAAGATACTTGTGAGCAGGAGGAGGGTCATTAATTCTGGTCATTTAAACAGGATTGTTGGAAGCTATAAAAATAAATGTTAGGCATAAAAATCCCTAGTTAAGCCAGCCCAGACCATTTAGAAGAATGGCCAAACCTAAAAAAATATATACTAAAAACCTGCTATAAAATTTTTCAGCCATATCTTATATAATCAGAGGGTTTTGGTGATACCCAATAAGGTTTCTGATACCACTGAATTGCAAGCATTCCAGTCAGTCCATCAAGCCAGTCCATCAAGTCCAGAAGTTTGTGGTTATTTGCAGATCATATACCATTTCTCCAATTTCACTGTTCTACTATCAAATCATTTCAAGGAAGAAATGCATTTTGTTTAGAACCCAGCCAGAGCACCAGCCTTTCAGAAACTCAAGATATGATCTAGTCACCTTCACCTATACCCTAGTCTACTTTTCCTGCCCTAATCCTTTGTCACTGAAACAAATGCCTCCAACTCAAAAGCAGAGTTATCCTCTCCTAAGACCCTAAAGATGGAAACCCCTGCCCTCATAACTAAGCAAAAAACTACTCACTCTAGACTGCTACTCACTATAAAGACCCTATGATGATATGTCTGATAACTGTAGCCTGGAAAAACTCTGGGAAGACAAATAAACAAATACACACATACACACATACATAAAATAAATAAATCCACACTGTATTAGAATATAATGAATCCTCTTTTCCAAAGATTCAAATTTCATAATCGTTATTTATATCAGATAGCCAGAAATGCCAGGATATATCTCCTATGTTAATCTTTCTCTTGTTCTGAGTTTTTAAGAAGTCGAACTTAAATCAACTCCAGCCTGAATCTACAGTGTAACTCCCAAGTGAAGTTGGAATTATTAGTCCAGATTAGTCAAGTATCTGTAATGAGCAAAGTCCATTGAAATTTCAAGGCTGCCTTGGCAGTGCCAGAAGAAATAGATGAAATACTCTATCTGTGGGCAATTTGCCCTTTCTAAGAAGCAGCCCAATGATTCACTCAGACCAAGTCAAGACTCTGAACATAGTTCTCTGGAACTTTTCTTAGTCTCATATCCGGCTGTACTTTTAGTATATCGCTACTTATAGGACACAGGCCTTAGAAAAGGACATATTGCCTGGGTGGCCTAACAGGCAGCAACAAACATTTCCAACCCCAAATCCATTAGAAGACCATTATTCAAACTTTGTAAAAGATACACAGTTTTCCAGAATGAAAGCACAATTCTGGTGGTAGTGGAAACTTTCTTTGCTTACATTAGACCCATATCTGCTACCACCTTGTTCATCAAGGAGGTAACCTAGCCTCATGGGTTGACAATCTAGCAATTACAATTTGTAGGCAGATTCTTAAAGTTCTCCATCCAAACTTACATAGTCTATACATTGTTCATGGAACAATAGCCAGAGCATATCAAACAGATGTTGATTTTTCCACCTCGTAAAGCCAGAACAACTAGAACACTGGCAACTCCTCTCATTTTCACTACTTCCATATGTCACTGATAAATATCAAAACACTGGCTTCCGGTTCATATCCAGAAGATCTATAGGTTTTCCAGGTAGACTTAAAGAATTTGTTCCAATAAGCTAGAGAAAAATACAATGCAAGAAGCAACAAGGAAGATAATCTAGTTAGAGATCCTATCTGGCTCTCCTTCTGACACATCTACTATATTTGTCTTTGCCAAAAACTCCATGACTACGTCCTGGGCCTATTCGAGGTCAGAAAAAGTATGAACCCTATTGTTTTCCACCTCAAATTATCCAGGAAGATAATCTAGTTAGAGATCCTATCTGGCTCTCCTTCTGACACATCTACTATATTTGTCTTTGCCAAAAACTCCATGACTACATCCTGGGCCTATTCGAGGTCAGAAAAAGTATGAACCCTATTGTTTTCCACCTCAAATTATCCCTGTATGTGCAAAGCCACCTTACTTTACATTACTTTCTGTAAAATTCAGTTGGCCAGGTCTCTTCCCTTCACTTCCACATCCTGCATGTAAACGACTATGGATCACAGATAAATTCTGAAAAATCTCCTTTAGGGATGGTATTATTTAGCTGTACCATCCTCTAATCCTCCTCAAGATAGGAATCTATCTTCTGATCATGCCTCCTTATTCACTGAAGACTTTGTCACCTGATTCACTGTCTTCTGTTTTAGTCAAAATTTTGCCATTGTCCCAGAATTTGAGACCTAGTTGATTACAACATTCATATGGATGATTCACCCAATAACTTGGTGTCACTGTTACTAGATGTCTTCACCATCAAAACATTTCCCAATACTCCATAATTTTTTGTCACTTTGTAGCTATAATCTGGGTCTCGTTATCTCCTAAAATTGACAAAATCAGACATTCTACTCACTGAATACAACCTCCTATGCTTCCAGGTCACTCACTCATTTACTTCTGCCACATTTGCTCATTAATTTCACTGGTACCTCGGTATGGATTGGATGTCCCCACAAAACTTCACTAAGGCTGGATTCCTACTGTGATGGTTGGGAGGGTGGGAAATCCTATTATAGTAATTGAAAGGTGGGGCCCTGAAGAGGTGTTTAGATTGTGAAGACCATGCCCTAGTGAATAGATTAATCCATTAATGGTTTAATGGTGGTCATGGGCATGGTTCTGATGGGTTTAAAAGTAGAGAATGTGAGAAGCTCTTTCTATCTGCTCAAGCCATCCACCATGTGACAACCTGCATCACTCAAAAGAGTCACCATCAACAAGGCCCTCACCAGATGTGTTCCCTGGAATTTGGACTTCCCAATCTCTGAAACTATAAGCAATACCTAGTTTCAGGTATTTCAGTTCTAAGCAACAGAAATGGATTAATACATACCTCAAGTCTATTTTCTCTCCTGTTTTCTCCCTGTCCATCCTGTCGTCTTTTCTCTATGCAACTTAGGATCCATTGTTTCACATATTCTCTAGCCAAAACCTGAAACTCTCTTGCAATATTTTCCTTCACATGCACCTAACAAAATTCCAACATTGGAAAAAATGAAGGAATCCCACTATTCACATTCTCCATGTCTGCTTCAGGGCTACTGGGTGCTGCTGGAGAAAATCATTAAACAAGGTAAAGAATCCTTCTGTGGTTCCCTCTCTAGTCAGCTTCCTCTCTCATTTTCCATAACTATTTCAAAATTTCCCAAAACTCAAAATTCCAACTTGACTGTCTCCCCCTTTGTTCTCAGTACATGATTTGTCCTACTTCACAGATAAAAATATTAGCCTTTAGATTAGAATTCTGGAAATTTCCTGCCAGTAAATATGTCAAATATACCTACCCCAACTTTTCCAATCTTTCTAATACAACCGAGGAACTGCTTCACCATCTTTCTAAGGCTAATTCCTATTATACCCTTCCATCTTCTCAGAGACTTGTGTCCTTAATTACATATACTCTGCCTTTATTCTGTATAAAGACTTACTTTTATTCTGTAGCATGTCTTTCATTTAAATATGTTCACAACTTTCCCATTTAAAAAAATAAAATGAAATAAAAATCTTACCTCAAAATTTTAACCTTATTCTTCTTGCAGCTAGTTGCCCTCCCTCTTTCTTATCTCTTACAACCAAATGTCTTAAACAAATTGATTACACTGTCTTCAATTTCTCAACTTCCTCTCTGTCCTCAATTCATTTCAACCTGGCATCAGTCTCTTCTACTCCACAGAAATGGCTGTTCCTAAGTTTGTCAATGAATTTCTCTCTAAAACTGGTGTCTTCAACTCCTTACATTGCTTGACCTCTTAGAATTTGAAATTGTGGACTACTTTCTTCTAAAAACATTTTCCCCCCATGCCTCCTAATATACCATACTCTTCATTTTTTTTCTCCAACCTATCTGAATACTACTTTTTAGGTCCCACCTCCTAACTCATCTTACTCTAATTGTTCTTAAATGTTGGTATGACATTTCAGAGGTCCTTTTTTCTCCTCACTCTATACTCTCTTACTAGGCAATCCCATCTACTCCTGTGATTTCAATTACTATATGTATTTTAGCATTCTAAATACTTATTCTATACTACATCTTACTCATGAGCTTCTGACCCTTATAAACACCTCCTTACTAAACATCTCAAAATAAATATTTCATAGTCAACTCAAATCCATTATGTTCAAAATGGAACTCATCGGCTTCCCTCCCAGAAGGTTGTGTTCCCCATTGCAGTTAATAGCAATATCATTTATACTTGAGTCAAATATCTGAAAATCTTCCTTGACTCTTTCCTCTCTATGATTACTTAATATCATGACCTACAAATACTGTTATAAAAATGTCTAAAAATGTCTTAAAATACTTCTCTCCTGGGGAAAACTGGACTTAGATGGCTAATTTAATAAAATGGATAAGGGCTGGCATTCGAATGACCTGGCCAAATGAAGGGGATGCGCCACCTCCATCCCTACAGAGGATGTCTATAGAAGAATTATAAGAAGTTGTGAGGGAGTTAAAAATGAAACATGCCCTCTATGCCCAAAATTTCAGAGGACCAGATTTAGAGCTATTCATACCTCATATGAAGGACTATATTCTCCAGGCTGCCCCTGGTGGTTGGTGTGGAACTGTATCATAACAAAATACTTGGAACTGGGTAATTTGCAAAGAAACAATATTTATTGCTTACAGTTTTACCTCTAAGGAAGATATTGATAAAAAGTCCATTTCCGTTAAGTTTGTGAAAGCCTCTCCCCAGGGATAAACAATTCATCCCTTTGTAGAGAAAGGGTGGAGATGTGGAGACACAGGCCAGTGTACTTCCACACCTGGATGATATCCTGAGGTGGATTTCCCCCAGCTCCATTGGACTAGAGGCTGGGCCAATGTTGCCCTTTGGTGTGTGCAATAGAGGGTGACCAGAAGCCCCATGTGGAAGTGATTATATACTGGTCCTGCAACAACAAACAAACGGTAGTGACTCTCGTAGATACCAGAACAGAATTTATTTTTATATATGGGCAACCCATCTAAGTTTAGGGGAGAGATTCAAGTCATAGATGGATGTGGGGGTCAAACAAACTAAAAAAAATTGGCTTGTACTCACAAATTGGATGACTACCAGCTGCCTCATCCTTTCCTTATATATATATTTCTACCAATCCTGAGCATATACTGTTAGAATGAACCCTCAGGATTGAGGAAGGAACATGAGAAGGGGAGCAGTGAATGCAGCACCCCCTGTATTTGATCATATTTGATCCTTTTCCCCTAGAGCTGGAGCAAGCCTCAGCTTTGGAGGAAGTTTTTAATGCAGACTTGCTGGCTGAATCTCCAGAAATAGAAATACACTTGTCTAGCAGAATATAAGATAAGCACAAAGGCTAACTTAGCATGCATTACTTCTGAGTTCCTTCTTTTCTCATGGTTATTTGATATTTTGGACCTTGGCTACAGGGCAGGATGACATTATTTACATAAACGTAGAGCTGTCTTCTGTATAGCCTGGAGCTGCAAACTTGCCGCAAGGCATGCACTGTACAGAAATTGAGAAACCAAGGGAGACATCAATAAAGCTATGCTGATTCCATCTTGAAGCAAATAACAATCCTGCAGGACCCTGAGATACCATTATGGATGAGAACAGAAACCAGATGAAGCCTTGGCAAGAATTTACACCTGGCTCCTTTCAATCTCCTCTTCCCTCCTGCTTTTCACTTCCCACTTCTTACCCCATAAAAACTCTTGGTTAGCTTGAGCATATGAGATGGGTTAATCTACCATCTCCTTCAAATTGCTGGTCCTGAATAAAGCTGCCTTCTCTTTTCAGCATTTGACTTTTGAGTTTTTTGTTTCTGTTTAGCAACGGACAGCCACACTTAGGTTTGGTAACAATACTAGTGGTGGATGTGTTACAAGACCTTGACTTTACAACTACCATGGGTAAGTTTAAGCTGTGCATTTGAGAAATCATGCTTGTTTTGGTAGGACATGCAAAACAGGACCCTATGTGGCTGCCCACATCTCACTGGGTTGTTACTATACAAGCTGCCAGGAGGGCACGATAAAGATCATAGATGCAATTAAAGAACTAGAAAGAGTTGGGGTGATTAAGGCCAGCCCAGAGCCCCTATAATAGCCTGGTGTAGCCAGTTAGGAAACCTAATAGTACCTGGCATATGACTGTGGACTAAAGAGAATTAAACAAGTTTACTCCATCCATACATGCTGCTGTGCATAACATAGCTTCCCTCCTGGAACTGATTTCCTTATTTCTTAAGTCATATCGCTGTGTATTGGATTTGGCTAATGCTTTCTTTAGTACTCCTTTGGATCAATCATCACAGGATCAGTTTGCCTTTACATGGAATGGGCAGCAATGGACTTTACAAGCATTATCACAAGGGTACCTACATAGCCCCACCAACTGTCATGGTATGGTAGCTAGAGATTTAGAAAAATGGAGGACAGATGTGTCCCTGAAAATGTATCACGATATTGGTGATGTCATGTTAATGAGTGATGATTTGCCCTCTCTCTCCCAAGCAGCAGTGTCCTTACAGGCATACTTTGAAGACCCAGAGATGGGGGGTAAATGCCCACAAGATTCAAAGCCCTCAGCAGTCTATAAAATTCCTGGGAGTAATTTGGTCGGGTAAGACAAAAGTCATGCCAGAATCTAACTGATAAAGCACAGGTCTATCCTATACACAAAACGGAAAGATTTACAGACCTTTGTAGGGTAGTTGGACTACTGGATCCTGTTTATTCCTCACTTGACACAAATTTTGAGACCCCCATATGCCATGATTAAAAAACAAGCAGCCAGATGATAGATGATGGATTGGGATACTCCCCAGAGAGGGGCATTTGATAAAGCTAAATTGGCTGTCAAACAAGTACAAGTTAGCAGTGTTGACAGCAGATGTAGGATGTGAATTCATTGTTAGTGCCTTATCCAGAGGGGTACAGTTGGGGCCTGTAGCAAAAACAGAATGGGAAACATATCCCATTAGGATTCTAACCACAGCTTTGGAAGGGCACAGAAATCAGTTACAGTCCCCTTGAAAAACAGCTTTTAGTTCTCTATTTGGCATTGCAGCAGACTGAGAGGCTGATGAATGACTTGCCAGTGAAAGCATGCACTTCCTTGCCAGTGTGGGAATGGGTCAAAGATACATTTCTGAAACCGAAGAGTGCATTGCAGCAGACTGAGAGGCTGATGAATGACTTGCCAGTGAAAGCATGCACTTCCTTGCCAGTGTGGGAATGGGTCAAAGATACATTTCTGAAACTGAAGAGTGCCTGTGTTCAGGTAAGCACCCTGAAAAAATGGTATGGTTACTTACAGTAGAGAAGCTCCTATTACATTAGCCCAGTGATCTAAGAAATGCACACACTGTTGGGAGCAGTTACATCGAAGAGTGCCTGTGTTCAGGTAAGCACCCTGAAAAAATGGTATGGTTACTTACAGTAGAAAAGCTCCTATTACATTAGCCCAGTGATCTAAGAAATGCACACACTGTTGGGAGCAGTTACATGTAGATCTGGACCATATTCCAAAACAACAAGATGTCTCTTCCCTCCTTCCACAAATACAAGAGGGTGTGGGCATCCCTCCTTCTGACACCTGGTATACTGATGGTAGCAGCCAGGGGAACCCACCCATCTGGCATCTCTCTGCTATCCAGTTAGATTCTGACCTTATTTGGTTTGAGGAAGGAACTAAACAGAGTAGGCAATGGGCTGACATATTAGTGGTGTAGATCCTATTGACCCACAAACCAAAGCTACTTAATATACCTATGGATAGCTGGGCTGTTTGGAAAGGATTGACAACTTTTATGCAAGAAAACTGGCACCAAGAAAACTGGACAATACCTGTTAAATCACTTTGGGGGTGCTGAATTGTGGAAGGGCATATAGTAAGTCTGCACCCAGATAACAGCCAATTGTCTATATGGTATGTATCGGCTCACTCCCCAACCACTTTGCTAGACAATCATGAGGCAGATGCCTTAGCCAAAGACTGAGCTATTTTGCTAAAGACTTGCTTATACCCTCTGATGTGGCTGACTGGGTTCACTGTAAGTCTGGCGCCACTGGGACTCAAAAACAACATGGGAGACAGTGAAGAGACTACATCTGCCTATAAGATAGTAAGATCTTCAGGCTGCAGATAAGTACTGTCCATAGTGTTGTTTGAGGTAATGCCCATTTAGACACATGCCAGGGCATATTGGGGGTTCCACCCATCTTGTTACTCTGTGACAGACAGATTACATCAGCCCCCTACTGATTATTGGAGAGACACCAGTACATTTTAACTTGTGCAGACGCTGTCATGGGACTTGTGCAAGCATTTGCCTATAAAAGGGCAAATCAAGATGTTACAATAAAGGGACTTACTGAGTTAGAAAATATGTATGGGACTCCGGCTTAAATATACAGTGATCAAGGAACTCATTTTACTAGATGTGATATACAGGAGAGGGCCAAGGCCTGCAACATATTTTGAACTTTTCATTTGTCTTATAACCCTACTGCCACTGGCCTCATTCAAATGGATGAATGGTATGATCAAAACCACACCAAAGACTTTGTCACCAGAGGGGACCCTGTATGGATGGCTCCCCAGAATGATTGAAGCCATCAGAGTAACAAATGCTGCCCCCACACTAGGGCACATGTCTGCATATGATCAACTTGCAGAACACCCACCAATAACCAGAGCTCTAAAAGTACAGACAGAAGAGGGAGGACTGCAGCCCATATAGCAAGATGGTGGACTTGTTCTGCATTTGCCACAGGACCTCCCACCTGGTGACACTTTAACAGATTGGAAGCTGAAATGGTATCTCCCTCCCTAGGAGCTTGGTATTCCTATTCCAGGGGGAGTTACCTTACTTCTGGCATTACACTCAGCCCCTATTTTTATCGAGGTGGGGGTCCTACTTTACCATTATTTCTTCTAAGGTCCTAAACAGGGGACAGAAGTTGGTTTGCTACTATAGGTGCCTCAGAAGGCCCTATATTTGATATGTTAATACCTTCTACTAATGTCATAGGTCAGAATATATGGTATTTTCCACCTAGGAAAATGGCTAAACCAAGGGTGGTTTTAGCCAATGGTGATCAGACAACAACTGTGTTAATGTTAAAAGAAGACTTGTCTTACCTAGTGCCTTTAAAACATTTGTCTTATCGCCCTTAGCTTTTCAGGAAGGTTTTTGCCTACAACATTAGGGAATCCTCTTCTGTCCTGGGCTGCCACCCTTGCTGAAGTGCACAATAATGACTCCAACTGTTGGATATGCAGATTGTTGCCAATGCTCAATGCTGAGGGGATGCCATGGAGGGTGGTACCCTTCAACAAGACAAAATAAATCTCTGGGTGGGGATGACGACTGTAGAGAAGAAAATCCATTGGGCACTCTGAATACTTTGTGAAGGTCCATAGTCTTATTTGACTATCAGCATATTATGTTTTTGCTGATACCTTTATTGCATGCAAACTACCTTCCAATATCTGGCCCAAGGGTATTCGAGGAAGAGGGGGCAGATAATATTATGAGGGCTGTAAGATGTCAGGTCCAGAATGTAGGGCTGTGAGCATAACTGACTCCATCTTGGGCCCTTACTACTTGTTATGTGTTTGTGAGAGCTTTGCCCATAAAATTATACAGTAACTAGGGGAAAGACAGAACAATAGATAGGAACAACCTGCTGACTGTAAAGAAGGAATGATTAAATACCAGTGTGGTAATAAGCCAGCCTGGCCACCTGCACCAACATTTGGAGCTGGTTACATTAAACTTGTTTATAAACTGCCTATATAAACCTGAGCTCAGCCTTGAGATAGTCCAGAGAGAGGCCTGGCATGTGCCTTTGGGTCACTGAACACTTGACTCATTACTCTGTAAGTTACCATGTAATAAATTTCTTTGCTTTATCACACGGAATGGCCTATTTCATTGTTTGGCCTCAAGACACCTTTCCAGTTAGGTGATAATTTGCCTTTGGTCCACCTTCAGACAAGTTCTCCCCCCAAAAATCCAGGATAAGCTTCTATCCTAAGATCCTTATTTTTTTATTTTTTAGTTCTCTCAAATTTGTTTTTTGTCCCCCCAAAATTGTTTTTGATTATACATATTTATGGAGTACAGAGTTGATTGTTAATATTTGTGTACAGTATGTGATGATCAAATCGATATTATTAGCATGTTCATCATCACAAATCATAATTACTCTGTGTCCCTTACCCAATTTCTCTCTAAGGCCCTTCCTCTACCCCTTTTCCACCTCCAGTTGTCATAGGTCTCTTCTCTTTTTCTGAAAATTCAACATTTTATTGTGGTTCATTTATTTCTTTTTTTCACTTTTCTTTCTCTTTCTTTCTCTCTCTCTCTTCCTTCCTTCCTTTCTTTGCCCCCACTTATGAGGATATGCAATATTTCTTTCTGGGCCTAGCTTATTTCACTTACAATTTTCTCCGAGCTCATCCGTGTTGCTGCAAATGGCAAAATTTCATTCTTTTTTATGGCTGAGTAGTATTCAATGGTGTATATATACCACATTTGCCTTATCCAGTCATCCGCTGATGGACATTTAGGTTGGTTCCACATCTTGGATATTGTAAATAGAGCTGCAATGATCATGGGAGTGCTGGGATCCCTTCAACATGATGACTTCCATTCCTTTGGGCATATGCCCAGAAGTGGGATTGCTGGATCATATAGTAGTTCTATCTGTAGTTATTTGAGAAACTTCCATACTGTTTTCCATAATGGCTGTACTAATTTATGGTTCTACTTGGGATCCCTT
The DNA here is from genome assembly GCF_000696425.1 of Galeopterus variegatus. Taxonomy (NCBI): domain Eukaryota; kingdom Metazoa; phylum Chordata; class Mammalia; order Dermoptera; family Cynocephalidae; genus Galeopterus; species Galeopterus variegatus. Next base: position 106,949 of record NW_007732189.1, read on the forward strand.
CAACATGATGACTTCCATTCCTTTGGGTATATGCCCAGAAGTGGGATTGCTGGATCATATAGTAGTTCTATCTATAGTTATTTGAGAAACTTCCATACTGTTTTCCATAATGGCTGTACTAATTTATGGTTCTACTAACAGTGTACAACAGTTCCCTTTTCTCTACATCCTCACCAGCATTTATTTTTCTCAGTCTTTTTGGTGACTGTCAGTCTAACCCGGGTGAGATGATATCTCAATGTTGCTTCTTAGTCATGTCTTCGCCATGTAAGGTAATATTCACAGGTTCTGAGAATTAGGACCTAGGCATATCTTTTAGGGTGCTACCAGTCAGCACACTACACATTCTTTTTTTTTTTTTTTTTTTTTAAAAAGATGACCGGTAAGGGGATCTTAACCCTTGACTTGGTGTTGTCAGCACCACGCTCAGCCAGTGAGCGAACCGGCCATCCCTATGTGGGATCCGAACCCGGGGCCTTGGTGTTATCAGCACCGCACTCTCCCGAGTGAGCCACGGGCCGGCCCCCACACTACACATTCTAATTTTCAATTTAGGTTCTCTTACTTTCATTTCTACTTAGTATTTCATAATACTGTAAAGGATTGATTTTTATGCCAATTATCCTTAAGAGAGATATCTGTGATTGCCTGTTTGGGGTACATAATCAAATAAAAGTTCAACTGAGTTGACTGACACATATTCTAACCTTCATAGGTAGATTTGCCAATATTTGGATCAAAGGAAAAATGGCTGATAAAAATTTCAAGACAAAGAAGCCTATAGGACAGGAGGTGGAAAGAAGAAGGGGTAATCCCAACAAGTAGCAGCTTCATCTTATCAGTGTAGTCATGGGATACCACTGCACTCACTGTTCTTATTAAGGTCACAAATATCTTCATCATTTGTCATTTTCTCAGGAGCATCTCATACAGTTAACCACTTTGGGCTTCCTCACTTCTGTTCTTCACTTGACTTCCAAGTACGCGACCAGCATGTTTGCATGTTTTTGTTCCCCTCTTACCTCATTAGCATCTTTTCACTCTCCTTTATTACCTCTTTTGCCTAAGGTTGAAATGTTGTAGTGCTCCAGGACTTAGTCTTTAAGTTAAGTCTCCACATTCACTCTCACAAGGTAATCTCATTCAGGGCCGTGACCTGTCTCAGGCCTGTTATACCAGCAGTTCCCTTTACTTAGAAATCTAACACAGACCTTCATATGGCTACTTCCTTCTTATAATTTATTTAAATTTCCTACATTTATTTTTCTACCTAATATGCCCAAACATAAAACATATCTCCTGATATTCCCTGAGTTAATAACACTGACATTCACCCAGATTTTCAGAGAAAAACATAGGCATAGTGTAGCTTGATTATTCTATTCTACTTATTGCTAAAGTCAAACCCATCAGCTGGCATTATTAGCTCCCCCTTCATAATATGTCTAGAAACTGACCTTTCCTCACAATTTCTGTACTCTGATAGGCATAATTCTAAGATAGATGACAAGATCCCCAACCCCTCATGTATATGCCATGCATAATTTCAAGGACAGTGAATATGATGGATTTTACTTCCATTGTTGTATTGTACAGTTAACCTTAAAATATTGAGATTATCCAGGTGGGCCTGATCCAATCAGTAGGGACTTTTAAAAGCAGAGAATTTTCTTTGGCTTGTCACAGATTAGAAGTCAGATTTGCGGCATAAGAAGTCTCTGACATGCCTTTGTTGACTTGAAGATGGTGGGGTCCATGTGTCAAGGAATGTGGGTAGCCTCTAAAAAATGAGAGCAACACATGGCTGAGAGCCAGCAAGGAAATGGGGACCTGAGTCCTATAACCACGTGGAACTAAATTCTGCTAACAGCCTGAATGAGCTTGAAAGCAGTTTCTTCTCCAGAGCCTCCAAATGATAACTCAGTTGACATCTTGATTTTGGCCTCTGAGACTCTGAGAGAGAATCTGGCCACACTGTGCCTGGACTTATGACCTACTGAACTGTACGATAATAAATGGGTGCTGTTTTAAATCACTACATTTGTGGTAATTCATTATGCAACAGTAGAAAAACAATCCACATGCTAAAATCCTAATCCAAGATACCACAGTCTAAAGACTGCACTACAGAAACAGCCTCCTAATTGTATTTCCTCTTTGTACCCTTGTTTCCTTGTACTTCATTCTTCACACAACAGCCAGAGTAATAATTTTTTAGGTGTTCTTTTCATGACAGAGATAAGATTATGTCACTTACGTGCTTAAGAACTTCCAATGGCTTTGTCACTACTTAATAACGAATTCAGAAATCTTTAATATAGCTGCAATGGGTTAAATGTATCCCCTAGAAGTTCATGTATTGGAAACTTAATCTCCATTGTAATAGTGTTAAGAAGGTGGGAAATCCTATTATGGTAACTGAAAGGTGGGGCCTCTAAGAGGTGATTAGATTGTAAGGACTGTATCCTCATGAATGAATTAATCCATTGATGGTTTAATGGGTGGTCACGAGTGTAGTTATGATAACTTTATAAGCAGAGCAAGTGTTGCCGTGAAGAGTCACCACCAAGAACAAGGCCCTCACCAGATATGTTCCCTGGTCTTTGGACTTCCCAGCCTCTGAAACTGTAAGAAATTTCATTTACTTTATACATTACCCAGTTTCAGGTATTCTGTTATAATCAACAGAAATGGACTAATACAATGGCCTATATTATTCTATTTGGTATAGCTGTCACCTGTCTCTTTACATCAACTCCTATCTCCAACCACAGCTATTCATTACTCAAACATGCAAACTCATTCCAACCTCAAAGATTTTATACATACTTTTACTTCTATTTAGAACATTCTTTAGCCATCTTCCTATGATTTGGCTTTCAGATCAAATGTCACCTCCTTTTGTGACTACCCTATCAAATAGGAAACAACCATACCAGTCATTCTCTATTTGTTTATCCTCCTTTATTTTTTATGGCATATTTTATTATCAAATTAAAATCTATTTATTTATGTGTTCACTTTTAAATAAATGTTTGTCTCTCTGCCAAAAGTATAAACTAAATATGGTCAGCCATTTTTGGTCTTGGTAGTAGAAAGAACAGAACCCATACATAGTTGCTGGGTGAACAAATGGGGACTAGTGCCCCAGAAAAACCTCAACGCTTCCCCCCTACCCAAGTGTTCAATTCTGTTTGAATTTGTAATGCCAATCAGTAATAACTCAAAGTTTCTCCATGTAATAGACATCCCAGTGCTCCCAGTCTGTAGGAAAAAAAGGAAGCCTAAAAAGTTTTGCAGTTAGTTTATACCCCAAACTTTCTTTGTATGTCTATGTTCAAAGTCAGCAAAACTAATCATATAAGAGCTTTCTGAATTTAATTCGACTTACATGGTAAGTTGTATTAGTAGTAGTTGTATTATTTTCCCTATCTAGAGAATATGATCAGTAATCAATACCTTTTTTTTTCAATTTTTAATTCAAAAGCATTTTATTTGGCAGAAATTCCTTCTCAATCCTAGTAGGTAGTCAATTTTTAGTGTTTATTTAAGATGTTGGTTAGAATATTTTCTCATTTATCTGGAAGTTATAATATTATTTACAGTATCATATTGACTTACAAGAAAGCTTGAGACTTTCCAATAGAGCTCTCCAGAGATGGGAGCTACTTTGGGAGATAGTTATTTCCCATCATTGGAAGGTATTCAGGTATTGGGTAATTAGCCACGTGATGAGTAAACGGAAATAATACAAACCTCATTGGATATTTTGACTAGAAGACTTTTGGACTTTCGAAGTGCTCTTCTATCTGTGAGATATTGTGATTCCTTATATGTATGAGACTAGCCCCGATTAATAATGCAACCTTCAAGAGGTGGTCAGTTAAAAGTGTACTTCATGTTATAAAACTGACTGTATTAGTCCATTTCTGTTGCTTATAACAAAATACACAGAACTGGGTAATTTATAAAGAAAATGAAATTTATTGCTTACAGTTTCTGAGGCTGCAAAGTCCAAGGAACACATATGGTGGTGGTGACAGGGACCTAGGGGTCTCACATTGCAAGATAGTAGAAGCAGAAAGAGAGCCTAACCTTTCATGTGCTCTTCTTTCAAAGCCCTCTGAAACACGCCCATGACCACCATTATTAATCCATTCACTACAGCATGGTCCTGCAATCTAATCACCTTTTCAAAGCCCCACCTTTTAACAATCATAATGGGTTTCCCATCCTCTTAACACTGTCATAGTGGGGGTCAAGTTTTGGGGGGACATTCAATCCAATGCACTGACATATTCCTGAAACAATTCTTACTACATAAATTTCAATACACCTATTTTATTTTCTTTTGACTTTTATTATAAATTGGTAATAAGCTATTTTGGAAAGCAATTTGTGTCATGCTAATTAGGCTAGATATTGTGAAATAATAGTAAAATTAAGATTCCTCTAGAAGGTAATACTTGGCTAGTCTACAATAAAAATCAATATGTTCAGTTATGACTTACTTCATTATGGAATTGAAAACATTTCAACATAAAGTCTTTAATTAATACCTTATATTTAATTATTTTATAGTTCATAAAAACACTTAGAATAATATATTAAAAGTTAGAAAAATTTAACCTTGAAATATTCTCAATTAAGTTTTACATTCTTTTATTAATTTAATGTAACTTACCCTGGTGCATAGTTGCATATGAAAATTGCTGCATGTATAATCTGTCCAATTCTTGAGCATGGAGTAACAGCACAACCAACTTTGTAGGAGTTGTCCCAAACAAGCTGAAATAAAATTTCCAAAGAAAACATAAAATATAATTTGAAATATTTACTCTCTCATATTATGAACAATAATATATCCAATGCACACAGAACCTTTAACGAAGCAATTCAAGAAAGATGAACTATTTTTATTCAGGCACAGGTAAGGAATTATCATGGATTTCGGACAGTATTTCCAAACCTGTATTTAGAGAAACACTTTAAAACATTATACCAATACCATATTATTAGGAAGAAGTTTGAGAACACTGATCCAGAATAATGCTTCAGAGCTAGAAGAAGTAACATTTGATGAATTAATTTTCTTTCTTTTTTTTTTTTTAAAAAAGATGACCGGTAAGGGGATCTTAACCCTTGACTTGGTGTTGTCAGCACCACGCTCACCCAGTGAGCGAACTGGCCATCCCTATATGGGATCCGAACCCGTGGCCCTGGTGCTATCAGCACCGCACTCTCCCGAGTGAGCCACAGGCCGGCCCAATGATGAATTAATTTTCAACGTCTGGTTGAATTTGAAAGTTTTAGGTCACTGGCAGAGAGGAAGATGGGGAAGAGAGGAGAAAATGTTTTGGGAAAATTGAAGTTGTGAATAGAAGGCAGAAAAAGAAATAGTACGATTATAGAAGGAAAGGAAGAGAGAAATACAAGAGTAGAGAGTAATTGCTGTTAGGATTTCTTCTTCCTTTTGCTGAGGAAATTTCATTACAAGATAAAACAAAGTCTGGGCTTTTCATTAAAAAAAAAGAAATGAATAAAAAAAAGAGCTGGTTCCTATAAAAGGAAAAACAGGTCTTGAATTGGAGTGAAAAAGATGAGAATAATGAAAGACATTCCAAAAATTCTTTGTATGACTTTAATATTTCTAACACTCCCAAGTGAACAAGATAGTATTTGTTTTGTTAACTTCTGTGGAAGAGAGAGGAACTATTTCTATTTTCTTTATCTCAAGCCTTAGTGATTTTAAAATTATGATTCTTAGAAAAATAGAGTGACAGATTAAAAGAACAGAGAATAGAGAAGCCACAGCTGTGCCCTTCAGATGGAGTTACTTGGAGGTGGCAGGGAAGAAGAGGGCTTGGCGGCCCCCAGGACAGCAAGACCACTACTAGAGTTCCCATGGACCCATGCAGGAGCAAGGAGCCAGAACAACTGAAAAAAGGTAGCCATTCAGAGGCTGGTGAATCATTGCAAGGGACGGGCACAGGGCCCGTCCCATGGGAAGTGTTTGGAGCACAGGCAGTGGGGGAGACAGGCCCACCTGTAGAACACTGGGGCACAGCAAGGACAGCCCATCCACCTGCCAATCAGTGCATGACCACTCAGAGGAGACTGGTGAGGAATGCAGAATTGTATGGAGTGCAGTTTGATGAAAAAACTCAGGCCCAGATCAGCGATTCTACTGGAGAGCCGGAAGTAACTATAAGGTCAACCGTTAAACCCTGAGCTGCACAAAAAGCCTTCCCTAGGGAAACAGCAGCAAAGCAGTAATTTAGCTCAACCACACAGCTCAAGTACTAGTTCCTACAGGAAGTTCTCCCCTTTTAGAAGTAAGCAAAGGACAAAAAATTAGTTCTGGCCCAGGCACACCGCCAGCACCTTGGGGCCCGCCCAGTGGCTGGAGGCATGGAGCCGGGAACTGGACCCCACCCCCCCAACCAGACATACCGCGCCAGTGCCTCAGGGCCCACCTGGTGACCCTGGCATGGAGAAGGGGATCGGACCCCCCACAACCAGGCACAACACACCAACACCTCTGGGCTTGCCCAGGGACCTAGGGTATGAAGAAGGGGACCAGACTGCCCTCCCACAACCAGGACCACACCACACCAGTGCCTTGGGGCCCGTCCAGGGACCAGAGGCATGGAGAAGGGGACTAGACGCTTCCCACAAACAGGCACACTGCCAGCACCAATGAGCATGCCAAAACCATCACCTCCATGTGGGTGGCCCACCACAGCCACCACAATAACTATGGCTGCTGCGAAAGTGGCTAGACACCACAACCACCACACAGATGGTCTACCAGCCAGTGGAATGCATTGACACAAGAAGAGTCACCAGCAGAGATAAAGAAAAAAAGAGGATGGGCTCTCTCCACAAAGCCCATTTCAGAGTGACAGAAGAAGAATCTGCTCCATGATAATATTGGGGGACCTGATCACACATCTCAGCATTGGACAGATCATCTAGGCAACAAATTAACACAGTAACCTTTATTCTTTCACAAAGAGAGAAGAAATCTAGGGTAATTAGAGGGGAGGGGGGGGAGGGACTTGGGGATGGGGAGAGATTGTACAAGCGGCAGACAGAATAGTTACAATTTATAACAATATATATGCTAGTAATGTTGATTTGATCAACATATCTTAATGTTGAACCCCCAAAATATGTACAATCAATTTTGATTCAATAAATAAAATAAATTTAAATAAATAAATAAATAAAAGAACAGAGAATAGAATGTCTATGAAAGTTGAAGTAGGCTTAAGCAGGTCAAATGCAGGAAACAAGAATACCTAGGAGACTGAAATGAAGAAGTGAAAAACATGGAGTAGTAGATTTGGTTAGTTTATAGAGAGTATTGAGGTCATATTAAGGAGTATAGTTTTGACATGAGTAAGACAATGAAAAATCACTGTAACTTTCTAGAAGAAGAAAACTGTTAAAAGCAAAAAACAACTGCTCAAAAATTTTTTGAAGCATGATACATTTGATGGGACAGAAAGACATGAGCTCAATGTGAACAAATTCCAAAATTTTAAATTCTACATAAAACGCGACATAGGATCTATTGATTGAAAAACGTTGATTTTTAAAATAAACTTGGGTGTTCATTCAATAATTTCTTGATTCCTGATAAAAATATTTATTGAAGACCTAAAAAATGCCATACTGTACTGAGAATATGAGGGATCTTCAAAAAGTTCATGGAAAGATTCATATTATCTTTTAATTCTATTTTTCCATGAACTTTTTGAAATACCCTCATACATGGACAAGAAGACAAGCTCTCTGCCTTCAGTGTAGTATCAGATATATGAATAGATGCTTATTAAATAATGTGATATGTGAATTAATAAAGATTTGCATGGGAAATGAAAAGTGTTTCAGTATTCCTGAAGCATACTGTGAGGGTGGACTGTTGAACATGAGACAGGGAAATAATTCTACTAATTTGCATTTTAAATGCTTTAATTAATCAGCTATATAGTAGTATGTGTATTAATCTATGTAAAAAAATATCATCTTTTACTCATGTTCATGGTAAGTAATTTATAAACAATTTTTATTTGCTGGTTTTTTCCTTCCTTCCAGTGTGCACTGATTTTAGAAAAGGACCTTTCATCTTTGGATATGGAGATTAGGTTTATGGTATTTAAAGGAATGTTTTAATTGTATGGTTCACATAATAAATGCAATTATAGACATTTTGAAGCTCTAGGACTGATTAGAATTTTGTTATTAGAAGTAACAATTTTACCATTTGAGTTTATAAATTTGAAACATAATCAATAAAACTAGGCAGTAAAGCAATTAAGGAGTCAATTGAATTAATAACAATGTAAAAATTAGATACCTGAGTGTAATGAGAACAGTCTTCAGAACAACTGTCATTTTCAAAATTATACTTTTTTTTCTCTGCATACCAACTTTTGATAGCAATAGTTGCAGTAAATTCATTTTCAGGGCCAACCCACATATTTTCACCAATACCATTAAATGTAGGATGGGCCATTTTTATGTCTTCTAAATAAGTATTATGCTCAAACACACATTTTTTCCCCCATGCTCTAGCAGTCCGTGATAAAGCTACATCCCAAGTCTGAAAAAAAATGCAAAAAGCAAAGAGAACAAAATAATAATTTTTTTGTCTGCTCTAAATTATTTTTCTTGAGTTCTTATAGTTAGATGTAAGGAAAACAAGTCAAACTTTGTACTTACGTGTCTTGTTGTGTTATTCCTATGGGCTAAAACTTTTTTGAGATAATCATAAACAATATGACTGTTTCCTTAGACAAAGGACCATGCATATTGTAATTAATATATTAGAATGATAAATGATGCAAATTATTGTAATATTCTTACATGCAGTCTGTCCAGAACTGTACAATATGCTTACATGTAGTTTGCTCAGAATATATATTTTTAATTTCATGCCTTTTTATAGATAGTAATACAACAATTTAAAATATTATTCATTTTATAACTTTCTTGAGCACAGATTATATACAAAATATTGCATTGTCAGGAGTTAAATAAGTCAGCATAAATTTTGTCTTCAAGTTGCTCATTGTTAGGAGAATAAGATATTATATATATATATTTTACACATATGCATTATATACATATATATAAAACATCAACACATGGTGGTAGTTGATAAATGTTATAAAAGCAGCATATATAAAGTTTTATGCAAGTTCCTAGAAAGAAATGTGAGAAAATATCACAAGATGCTGCTCCCTGGCTAGCTATCTGGAAATATCCAGAAATGTGTGCTTTCATCATCATTTAGAGGCGCAATAAGTTTATTATTTATTTAAGGACAAGAACAAAAATAACACACTAGAAAAATCAACAAATTAGTTGTCAAACCAAAATACTAAGTACATATGTTCCAGTATATCTGAAAGTAAACATTTCTGAAAACCAATACTAAGATTCACTTACAGTTTCTTAGTTAATTCCCCAGATTACACATAAACAGAATATAAATAAATAAACAAATCAGACCTTTAGAATATCCCATTTCCCTCCCCAAAGGTAACCACTGTTAAAAAAGTGCCTATGTATACATTTCTTTATTTCTGTATATACACACATATACACACACATTTCAATGTAAGTTTGGTTGTTTTAAATGGGTATTTTGTGATTTTTTTCTCTTGTACTATTGTGATCGTACTATATACAATATTATTGGGCTGCAACTTGCGGTTTTCTCATAGAGAGATCGTTCCATATTAACACAACTAGATCTGATTAATTTTTACAAACTCTACATAGTATTCCATTGTATAAATAGCCTATGATAAATGTAACCATTCTATTATTAACAGACTTTTAGATTGTTTCCCATTTGCAAAAAATACCCCATGGACCATCCTTTTACTGACATATTGCATATAGTTCACATGCCAAGTCCTTACTGTACACTAGTCATTCTATTGTTTTTGAAGCACTATCTCATTTAATGTCCACAATAACCCTATGACAGATGCATTATTACTACTATTTCTGTTTCATAAAGTAACTAAAACACAAAGATTTCTTTTTTCAATATATTTCCCTAGTATATGTCTAGGTATGGGTGTTTTCTCATTAATCAGGCTTAGCATTTGGTGGACTCCATTACAGAATAATTTCCTTAAAAAATTTTATTTTATTTTAATTTTTTATTGGTTATGAATATTCATGAAATACAAAGCTGATTGTACCCCCCCATGCCTTAGATGTGAAGGCCAAAAAAATAATTTTTAAAGGAGGGTATAATCATGGCACATACATATATCAAAGATTTTATTTAACTCATTAATTAATGAGTACTGCTAAGATGTTATAACTTGTTTAAGGGAAATCCAAAGAATTCTCAAGTTTATATTTAGTAAAAGAGTGCTGACATCAGTTTGCAAATAAGTGCAAAAACTGGGCCTTATCCACGGGGCAATAATCAATTAAATTTCATCAGACATAACAAAGTTGCATATCTGTGGACAAAATTAGTTGCATTCTAATCAGTTTTCTACAATTTAAAAATTTTAAATAGTCTAGCTCAAAGACAATTGTAGAAAAGATAATTGGTATGGATAAGATAAACAGGGCATCCAATATTCAATCTTTTACAATTTTTCGTGACATCTCTCAATCTAAAAACCCACGTCTTTCTTCACCTCTGGGAAATTTGTTTCGATTATTTATTCATTTTCTCCCCTTTATTCTGTTTTTTGTTCTCACAGTGTCTATTATATTTGGGAACTTTGCATTCTATTCTCTGTCTTTAAATTTTCCCTTTGTGCTTTTACACATCCACTGACTTTTTCATCCATTCAATACATGTGAGTATCTCCACAGATAAGATGGAGAATATAAGGTTGCTGGTGAATTAAACTATTTAAGAAAAAGTTATTCATGATACTTGTTAGCACAGTAAGGAAGACCTTAGAAGACTATCACAATAGGTTAGAGAGATGAGGCTCAATTCCAAAAACAGCACGGATAAGTGGGATTCATAAGGATTTACAGCCATGGAGAATGAGGGGGTTCAATGGATGAAAAATTACAAAGAGTAGACATCAAGAGTGAGGGGGTTCCTGCTACACTGACCTAACAAGATTCTTGTTGAAGGTTGGCCAGTGTGATCAGATTTGAAGGGTGGGGGATTCTCTCTCTACTAGGCTAGGTGGGAGTTTTTCTAAAACTGCATGATACAGGCCATAGGGCAGGGCCCAAGAACAAGGCTTAGTTGAAGAATGCTCAGAGAAGCCTGACTAAAGTTTGGTCAAGAGGAGAGTCTCTGTTAGTCCCCCTTGTTTGAGAAAAAAAGAAACATCTTCTTTTCTTTTAACAATAAAAGTCTGTTTCTCATTTGGTTGTCATTTGTTCATTAAGGATCAGCTAAACCATATGTTGGGACTTGTTAGTAGAGGACATTTGCTGAATGGTACAAGTAGTCAGACATTTAATTAGAGGCATTGTTGGAGCAGACTATAACCCCAGTTTCTGAGTCCAAAGGACAGTCAATCAAGAATATTTCTAGATCTTGAGCTCAAAGCATCTTTAGATGATAGAGTGTAGACAGACAGTAATGGCAATCTGAAGAATTTCCTTGTGGATAATTTGAATAACTTTGGTGATTGCATAGATATCAGTGTCACTGTCATGACTATTTCCTGGAGCAGAGCATGGAAGCATCCAGTTTCAGCTCACAGAGCTTCTTTAGAATAGGCCAGTCAGGTGTTAGTTCTCAGTGACTCCAAGTTAGAAAGGTAAAAGAAAAATTAGAAATGTTAGTTTGGAGAATTATAGCCAAATATTAGAGGAAACTAGAAGAACTGAAAAATGTGCAATATGACAGAATCAAGTCCGGTTTACATGTAGGTAATGAAACCTCAAGGACAATGAACAGAACTAGAATCTAATAGCCCACAAGGATGTGCTATAGTTTTCCACTGAAACATAAAAAATGTCTCTCTATAGTCACCCCTTTTATCAGAAATAACCAAAGTAAGGTTATTCTTATTCACAAAATAGGTCTGGTCTCATTAGATTTGGCCTGATTATTCACATAAGTGCAGCAAGAATGATAGCTGACCATACAGGCCTTTTCAAGTATGCTTTGCTGGAACTTCTTATAAGGAATCTTATTTTAGACTTATAAAATCCTCTTGATGCTAAGAAGCCAAGCCAAGAACTTACTGCCACATTTTTCCTGCAATATCTTTAGATTTGGGTGAATTCTTCTCTTTTCCAGGTCCTGAAGATATCCTAAGCTTCCTGGGCCTAAGTGACCTTCCTTACCCATCTGTAATGCTGGGAACCCTGTAAGCCAGGTACCAGGCCAATTTTTCCAACAGTGCTTTGTAAGCATTGACTCCATAAAACTATCTACTCATTTGTTATTTTATTCATCGTTCACAAATATGACATTCTAGTCAAAGTCTTGGTTATACAAACAAGGTTTCCAATCACGTTCTGTTATAAGGATGACAGATTCTTATTGAAGTCGAGTAAATAATTGTAATTGTGAATAAAATAAGAATACTCAATAAGAGTTTCTGGATTCTCGAGGGATCAAGCAAGGAGAAAAAAAATAAATGTTTCATTTCTCTTTACAAAGAGAAGTAAAGAACTTGTATTGTTGTAAGTTATAAATAGCTTAAGAAAAAAGAGAAATGGTTTTTATCATACAGAACAAAAGCCATAATCATCCTTCATCAGTTCATTCTGTCCCAGGTAATTAATTCTTGTTTTGCTTGATCTTGGGTTAAGAGTTTTATGAACCCATCAGCTTTTCCACTAGACTTTTGGAAAATCCTTAGTCCAGTAGTATGGTCTTAAAGTTATTTAAGCAATGCCATTAAAAATCTATACGCCAGAGTACCTGTTATAGTCCTTTTCACGGGTCTCTGAGATAGTTCCTTTTTGCTGAATACTAAGCATTCTGGTCAACAGCTGATTGCAAAAGCTTTTAGAAAAATCAGAGTGAAACAAAAACTATTTATGGAAGGCAAAATACAAAATGGCTGTAAAGATCTGATGAGAGTTCGTTACAAAAACAATGCAAGTGACAAGGACATTTGGTTGTTTCTAAGACATATAACATTTTAAGATAATAACTGGAATTATGAATGATAACATTATACCAGAAATTTTAGGGAAAGTGAAAATATTGACAAATTTCTGGAAGCTTATGCAATATTTGAAATAATCACATTTTACCTATACAAATATAACCTAGAGAAGGTTAAGTATCTTTTCTTATTTGACAATGCTTTTCATGCAATTCAACATATAAAATAAATATAATTACTTTAACATTTCTTTTTTTACAAGGTGAAGGAACAAATCCTTTGAGATTTTCAAGGATTCCTCTGAGAAATCTCAAATGGAGATTTCTTGAAATGGAATCTCCTGAAACGGAGATTTCATTTAGGATTTAATTTTGGAATGGCAAAGTTCTCAAAATGTCAAAAGATTTGAACACTTAAATAGGATCCTAGATTGTTGTGAAATAATACTTATCTATCTATTTAACCAAAATGACAAAAGATTTCCAAAGGAACTGTAGGAGGTAACATGACTGTAAAAAAAAAAAAAAAAAAAGAACTTATAGCTCTTCTAAAAGTGAGAAAACTTTTTTTCTTTTTCAAATAATCAAAAACATGATAAAGTCAACATAAAGCATGGAAATTATTCTAAGGCACAGAATCTTTGTTTTCTGGGCAGATTACTTAAAAAGTAAAGAAAAACTTTTTATAGTCTCTCACTAAGAGCAGACCAATAATCTGAGAAAACTTTGTCATTTTAACAGAGAGAAAGTCAAATTCTAGTTTTGTATTGGTGCACTTTTGATATTAAAGTTCATTTATAAGAAAGCTTATAAATAAATTCACCCCATATTAGTCATCTTTGATCATATAATATAAAACTCCTTTTCCACAAACCTTCGACATGTTTCTTTATTCATTTAGCTATTGTCCTAAATTTTTTTCTTTTTCATCTTGGAACAACTAGTCATTTCACTTTAGGACAATATTACTCTTTTTTTCCCTTAACAAAAACACATCCTACATTCCTTGCATACTGTTTAAGCGGTGTTTTATTCACTGGTACCCTTCATTTACAGAGAAATCTAGGAGGTACACAATTGTGAATTGTGTCATATACCAGCATTCTACAGCAGACTAGCAAACTTTATGACGAAACCATTTCATAATTTTTATAGGTATATATGCTAATTTTCAATGTGGGAAAAAGAACATATTTATTAACAGACCCAGATATATATAATGTGTGTATATACATAATTTAAAAAACAAACAAACAAACAAAAATATATATACATATATATATATATATTTGGTAGCTGGCTGGTACAGGGATCTAAACCTGTGATCTTGGGGATATTTTAACAGACCCAGATATATATAATGTGTGTATATACATAATTTAAAAAAACAAACAAACAAACAAAAATATATATACATATATATATATATTTGGTAGCTGGCTGGTACAGGGATCTAAACCTGTGATCTTGGGGATATAAGGCTGTGCTCCAGATATATCTAGATTTTCTATACTACATAAAAATAAAAAAAGCCCAAAAGTACATAAATATAAACTTCAGCTTAATAATGAATGTTTCAGCAGTTTATCTTACTTAGAAATTATTAATGAATATCTATTACTTAATTTAATCTAGCATGACTCTAAAGTAGAGTGTTACTGAAAACATTTTGGAAACTATTTTTAAAAAGACATAACATTAAACAAAGCTGTCATCATCTCAGGTTATTTCCCTGTCAACTATTCTTACAGCACACACATTCTAGGTAAGTATCAAAAAAATCACAAAGCAAAAAAATCTAAGAAAAGTTAAATATATGTTTTTTTTGTTTTACTGCTTCACTTGAAATTCATGAAGTAATAGATATCAAGAAATTAATTTATACTACATCTTCACTTGTACATTTGGTTTTTGGTTGAATTTACAATCTTATCTTAAATATCAAGTAAATATATCAAGCTAATTTTACTAGTAAACCCAAATTAGAATAAAAATGTATGCTTGTATTATATCTACTGCTGATAACTCAGAGGACACAGCTGTTTTTATTAAACCAACAATATTAAACCTGCCAAAGATTTATTCAAGTGAACTTGAAAAGCATTTGGGTTAGTTTCTGTATTTCTGAGAATTTTAGGAATATTTCACTGCTGATAACTCAGAGGACACAGCTGTTTTTATTAAACCAACAATATTAAACCTGCCAAAGATTTATTCAAGTCAAGTGAACTTGAAAAGCATTTGGGTTAGTTTCTGTATTTCTGAGAATTTTAGGAATATTTAACTTATGTAGGGACTTATTCAGCTCAAAGCCAACTTTAATAGATCTCCTTTAAGAGATCTATTTGATAATACCATCCCAAGGTAAGAAAATATCACATACACATAACAAACATACATATATACACATAGAGATGCGAATAGAGATCTTACAGCTTCCATTCTAAAACTTTAGTCATGAGTCAGGTAAAATGCAGTAATACAAAACTCACGGTTTAGTTAAAATAGTTGGAATTATGCTTTTGACAGATGGAACAAGTTAAGGTTACCTGANTATCAAGCTAATTTTACTAGTAAACCCAAATTAGAATAAAAATGTATGCTTGTATTATATCCACTGCTGATAACTCAGAGGACACAGCTGTTTTTATTAAACCAACAATATTAAACCTGCCAAAGATTTATTCAAGTCAAGTGAACTTGAAAAGCATTTGGGTTAGTTTCTGTATTTCTGAGAATTTTAGGAATATTTAACTTATGTAGGGACTTATTCAGCTCAAAGCCAACTTTAATAGATCTCCTTTAAGAGATCTATTTGATAATACCATCCCAAGGTAAGAAAATATCACATACACATAACAAACATACATATGTACACATAGAGATGCGAATAGAGATCTTACAGCTTCCATTCTAAAACTTTAGTCATGAGTCAGGTAAAATGCAGTAATACAAAACTCACTGGTTTAGTTAAAATAGTTGGAATTATGCTTTTGACAGATGGAACAAGTTAAGGTTACCTGATTATATTAGATCATATGAAAACTAAAGTTTTTTACCAAAATTTGTGGAGGAGGTTTTTACCATTTTCTTTTGTTTTGATATGTAATCTTATGGAGGCTGTGAAGTACATTTTCGGTGACTATGGGGAAATCAAGCAGTTGTCTAGATGTCTCCAAAGCATATGTGAGTGGATAAAATATATAAACCCTAACCCTTTCAGCCTCAGGTAGTTGCTTTTAGGGGTCTCCAAGTACCTTGAGAACTCCCTTGGGAACAGGGGGCCTAAAGTTCAAGTGACTGTAGGGAGTTGAGGGATTGGGGTGAGAGGAGAAAAGTCTGGCAGGTGTGGACAGATGGATGGAGAAGGTAGGAGTTTTAAAGGATACATATCAAAGGATTCAAACAAATTGAAGAGAAACCAAAGCAGGTAAAAGGAGGAAGGAGGAGTAGGGGTGATGGGAAGGGAAAGGTCTGAGAGGAGTCAGTTTGGGGAGATCTGTAGTCTCCCAAGGAGGCCACTGGAGTTCCAAATTATCCTTAGTAAAAATCATGCCGGCAAGAGAGGAAGCAGAGTTAGTAGAGCATGAAGTCACCAGGGGCTCGAGAAGGGGTGTGGGGTTTAGTAAACTGGGAAGTTCCCATGGGAAAAGCAGAACAAAGAAACCTCACAAACAGCCAGGAAAAAATTTCCAGCCTAGGACTCAGAGTGAATCTCCTGACAAAACACAGCCAGGAGGAAGGACTTCCACTCTAGGATTCAGGCAGTGAATTTCCACTTGAAAGAAAGAAGCAGAAAAATATTTCAGTCCATGAGGTACCTTTCAGACAAAGAAGGCTGGGATCCAGCTTTTAGAGAGTATATTCAGAAACGTAAGAATCAAAATCTGTCCTCACCGTGCTTCAACGGACCGTCATCCACAGCACTGGCTTAGGAATCAGACTCAGCAAAGTATCCCCGATCAGTCAGTCAGGAGTGAGGACAAAGCCTTCAAAGGTGTACACTTGGGGTCTATGCTTCAACGGACCGTCATCCACAGCACTGGCTTAGGAATCAGACTCAGCAATGTATCCCCGATCAGTCAGTCAGGAGTGAGGACAAAGCCTTCAAAGGTGTACACTTGGGGTCTTGGATGAGAGGTCCGGGGATCCAATGATGAATCTGATCCTATCTTAGTCATGACACCATAACTGTTAAAGAAAAAATTATTCATGACACTTGTTCACACAGTAAGAAAGACTTTATTCAGGATTATCATAAATGGTTTGAGAGACTGGGCACAACTCCAAATATGGGAAGGACGCATGGGGATTTATACCTATGGAACAGAATGAGGAGTCCAGTGGATGGAAAATTACTATGAGGAGACATCAAAGTAAGGTGATTCTTGCTAAAACTGATCTAACAGGATTCTTGCTGAAGGCATGCTAGGCTGATAAGATATCAAGAGGGGAGGATTCTCTCTAAACTGGGTTAGGCAGGATTCCTGCTGAAACAGGGCTATGCAGGCCTTAGGACAGGGCCCAAGGTCAACGCCTAGTCAAAAAGAGGTCTTAAAGGAGTTTAGTCAGGGAGAGAGTCTTTGTCAACATGCATACTACTGATTTTGGAAACTGAAGAAATTTAAGTAATGATTTTTATACAATGTGTCTGAGGGGGGATAAAGGAAAACATTATTAAGAGACTAGAGAATATCAGTATTCTACGTATTATCCAACACATTGCTAGGTTCATTTGCTATTTTATTTCAAAGTTTGTATATGTATTCATAAATGAAATAAGTCTACATTCTTCTCTTTTTCTTCTTAATTATCAGATTTGAAGATAAAAGTTATTATAGGTTTCTAAAATGAATTGAGGAGTTTCCAATCTCTCGTTTTTTTAAACACAAAGAAAAATTTTAATATCATTGGTAGTATCTGTTCTTTGAGGATTATTTAGAATTAATTTTATTGACCTGGGATTGAGACCTATTTAAAAGATCTTCAACATCCTTGCTACTATCTTCTAAAGCACTGGTCTGTTAGGGTTTTTTTTTTAACTGTTTGTGGGTTCATTTTGTAATTTATATTTTTCTGGAAAAATAATTTATTTCATCTAGATACCTAATTTTATTAGCATGTTTGAACATAATAATCTCTTACAATTCTTGTAATCTCATTTGTGTCTGTGGTTATACTTCTTTTTCTCATTCCCAAAATAATTTGTTTTCTCTTTATTTTCCTTAGGCTTATCAAGAGTGTGTCTATTTTTTCCAGTTCTCTCAAACAAAAATACTGTTTTTATGAAAAAAAATTCTTTTTCATTAATTTCACCTACTACACTTATTCTCTTATTCTTTTTAATTCAATTTTATTTACACTTATTTTGTGGGGTACAATGTGTTGTTTCAATACATGCATATACTGCACAATGATTCATTTAGAGTAGATAGTATAGTTTTGAACCTATTAGTTCACCCGTAATCTTCCCCCTCACCTCCACCCCTCCCAGCCTCTGGTAACCATTATTCTACTCTCTACTTTTTTTTTTTTTCAATACTCATAGATTAACATCCTTACTGCAAAAAGAACTCTTAAAAATAAATTAGAAAGATCTAAGCAGAAATTTGATGAAGGACATGAGCAGGTAAGTCACACTCCAAAGAAACACATTTGGTTTATAAGTACATTCTAAGACCTAGTTGTGGGCGGAGGTAGCGCTGGCCCAGCTCCTGTTCCAGGATCCTGGACATCAGCTGGTTCCATTGCTGTCCTAGATGTGCAACAGAGGGGGCAGGGCTAAGGCCGACAGCCCCCATCTCTCAGGATCCCTGGGCATTGGGGCTGGCTCTGATGCTGGGCATTGATGTCATCACTAAGGCTGGAGAAAACCCCATTATGAGACAGAAGAAGAGCTCAACCACCTTATACTTTTCATGGTAGAGAAATACATACATGATTCCTCCAGCTGCCATGAGCCAGATAAATCAATGCGTATGAGATGTTAGGGGTCCAAGTTCACGGAAATTTAACCATGCAGCATAAGAAGCAACAATGAAGAAATAGATAACCATTCTGTCACACATAAGAGCAGTCATCTTCCATGACACAACGTGAAAGTCTGTGGAAACAATGAAGAAGGCACAAAGGCCCATCCCATAAGTCCATGCCGTCATCTTTTCCCAGCAGTCATCAGATAAGCTGATGGAGAAGGGCACTGCCCATGATGGTTTGAACAATGAGGAATGCATGTGTGTAACAGTTAGCGGCATGTTCACAGCAAGTTGGTTTGTAGTGGCCGTTGGCTGGGGCCTGATGCTTCATGAATCGCTGGAATAGATTCTTGAACTGCACTGATCCTCCACTCCTCCTCAGGTACCACGAACTCTGTCCTGTCTGGACTGGTGGCTGGGTGTGTGGCCTTCATGGGCTTGGGTTGCTCTGGCGGCCACCTGAGTGCCAATGGAGGCCCTTGGCCTGGCAGCGCCAGAGTGTGCCAGGTTGGGGGGGTGGGACAGAGCCAGGGCCTGACCACTATTCTCTTATTCTTTTTCTTTTCCTTGGATTGCTTAGTTTGCTTATTTTCAGTCAGTTTACACTAACAGACATTTGTAATTGATTGGCTGTCTTTTCCTTTATTTATATGTCATGTGTTTGATATTAAGTGCTATGGGTCATATGTGTCCCACAAGAGTTCATGTGTTGGAAACTTGATCCACATTGTAACAATTTTAAGAGGATGAGAAATCTGATTATGGTGTTTGAAAAGTGGGGCCTTTGAGAGGTGATTGGACCGTAAGGACTGCTTCCTTGTGAATGGATTAATCCATTCGTGGAGTAATGAGCTGAAGGTAATGAGTTATCAGGGGTGTGGACTGGTGGCTTTATAAGGAGACCATATGGGAAAACTCTTGCTCATGCCAATTCTCACCATGTGATACACTGCATCACCACAGAGAGTCACCACGAAGAAGGCCCTCACCAGATGCGTCCCCTGGACTGTGGACTTCCAAGCCTATAAAACTGTAGAGAAATAAACTTCATTTCTTTATAAATCACCCAGTTTCAGGTATTCTGTAACAAGCAACAGAAAACAGTCTAACACATTGGGTCAACGTTTTGGGGAAATTTTGGTTTTTATTATTGATCCAAGTATAATTTAAAAAGCATTGATTAATTTCTAAATAGTTGAGTCTACCAAGCAACATTTTTTTGGTTTTGTTTTCTAGTTAATTAAATTTTGGTCAGAAATTTAGCTGTAATATTTCTATTTGAGTTTTTCTTTAAGACCAAGAAAACAATGACTTTTTCTGTAAAAGTTACATGTACATAAGAACGTCTATCCCTTATTGACAGAGTATACGATTATTTTGACCAATTTTTACTTATTGTACTATATATCACTTTATTTTTGAAATCTACTTTGGTTATGAAATTTGGAAAAAAGTGTAGAAAACATTTCATAATGACTGTTTTTAAAAAATTTCTGAGTATTTCTGGGAAATTTTACTTTACGTATTTTCTGTGTTGGTCAGTGCACAAAAGTCTGACTATTTTAGCTTCATGGATTATACCTTTTTTCACTACATAATATTTCTTTTTGTCTATTTTAATCATTTAGTCATTTCTGTATTATTTTATATATTATTTTTTATTAGAATTTTCCTAATATATTTTTACTCCTATTTTTATTTTCAGTTCTTTTGTTGCAGGTATATATTTTTGCAAACAAGATATAGGCAGATTTTTGTTTACTTAGTCAATCTGTAATTATTGATAGGGAAATTAAATTCACTCATATTTGCCACAATAATTAATATATTTAGTTTGTTTTAATGTTATTTCATGTTTAAATTTTTTTTTCTTACTGTCATTTCCTATTTTCCTTTTTCCTTATATTTCAGGGTTGATTACATTTCTTTTTATTCCTCCCTTCTCTTCTGTAAATTTAAAGTTTAATTAACGCTTCCCATCTTCTAACTACTAATATCCCATCTTTATGATAATCTTTATGTTCATCTTAACTATCTTTAATTCACTTCAATTATTACATTTTAAATT